>NC_089805.1:41146573-41186774 GCF_029633855.1 Hoplias malabaricus
CTCCACAGCGGAAAACTCTGAGCCTTTCTTCCGCTCCTCCGCCGTTTGATGTGGGTCAGTTATACGTCCAAACAATGGGCTTCAGAGTCCAGAGCCTGAGCTGTAAGTGGGAGCTGGCAGTGGAGAGTAAAAACTGAGGAACAGATGGAGATCAGCACAGAGAGAGAGAGAGAGATGGGGGAGGGAAGGAGGGAGGAAAGAGAGAGAGAATGTGGAGATGCTGAGAGAGAGAAGGATGACAGGGAGGGGAGAGATGGAGAGACGGGAGGAAAAGAGATAAAATGAGAGACAGAGGGAAAGGTTGAAGAAAGCGAGAGAGGGGGATGAGACTGAGAAGGGAAAAAGAGAGACAAATATAGACAGGTAAGAGGCAGAGAGAGAGAGACTCACATTTCCACACTGTATTGACTGTGTGTGATGTTTTTTTTTTAATCTAAGAACGAACATTTCCTCCAGTACGTGTCGGGTGATTAATGTGCTTTGACCAACATGCAGTGGACAAAACTGACCCTTAAACATAGCGACAGAGCAGTGTCCTATTATTGACACTGTCCAAACAAAAACATCCATCAATCCATTCATTATCTGTAACCCTTATCCAGTTCAGGGTCGCGGTGGGTCCAGAGCCTACCTGGAATCATTGGGCGCAAGGCAGGAATACACCCTGGAGGGGGCGCCAGTCCTTCACAGGGCAACACACACACACTCACACCTATGGTCTCTTTTGAGTCACCAATCCACCTACCAACGTGTGTTTTTGGACTGTGGGATGAAACCGGAGCACCCGGAGGAAACCCACACAGACACAGGGAGAACACACCACACTCCTCACAGACAGTCACCCGGAGGAAACCCACGCGGACACAGAGAGAACACACCACACTCCTCACAGACAGTCACCCGGAGGAAACCCACGCGGACACAGAGAGAACACACCACACTCCTCACAGACAGTCACCCGGAGGAAACCCACGCGGACACAGAGAGAACACACCACACTCCTCACAGACAGTCACCCGGAGGAAACCCACGCGGACACAGAGAGAACACACCACACTCCTCACAGACAGTCACCCGGAGGAAACCCACGCAGACACAGGGAGAACACACCACACTCCTCACAGACAGTCACCCGGAGGAAACCCACACAGACACAGAGAGAACACACCACACTCCTCACAGACAGTCACCCGGAGCGGGAATCGACTCCACAACCTCCAGGTCCCTGGAGCTGTGTGACTGCAACACTACCTGCTGCACCACCGTGCCGCCCCAAACAAAAACATGGATCTCCAAAATAGTAACTTCATGGGTTTGGAGCCTTTCTATTGGCCGGTCCATTCATCATGACGTTTTTACACAGTCTGAAGGACAGCTGCTGTGTTTAAATGATGTAATAAACTAAAAATCCACAAAAATGGAGATGCACGTTTTTCTTTGGACAGCGACGATATGCTCAGCGTGACACAGACAGAAAACTGTGGATTTTATACATCGCCACCTGCTTTACCTCTACTCACTTTACCACTGTACTTCACCTTCACTCTCTTTACTTCCACACACTTTGCTTCTGTTCTCCGACCATTTTACGATCCGCCCCTGGTCCCCTGTATATGCATTATTACTACAGTAGAGTAAGAACTGAAGAACAGATGGAGATCGGCACACACACAGAGAGAGAGAGAGAGAGGCTTAGAGTCATTATTACAAAGACTGTGATAGTACATCCCATGGACTTTGGATAATCAAACTCATCCCTTCCTCATGGTACAGTTCCATAACTAGTTACATTAGCCCCACTGTAAAGCTGAAGAACAGCAGAAGTCAAAAAAAAAGAGGCAATCGGGTAAGGCCTTATTATTTTTACGTTCATAAACTCAAATATCAGACGTATGTACACACATTTATTTGTAGTATGCCTTTCTGGTACTCAGTACTTTTAAACACTATTAACTAATAGTTTTTTTATGGTTAGAGTTGTACATCTAACCATTAATTCATTCATTCATTCATCTGTAACCCAGGAGCCAGTCCATCGCAGGGCACCACACACTCACACCTATGGACACTTTTGCACGACCAGTCCACTGACCCATTTCTGGACTGTGGAAGAACACAACAAACTCCTCAAGGCAGTTACCCAACGGGGGTATTGAGCCCACACCCCCCCCCCCCCCCCCCAGCACCCCATTGAAATAAACACAAGTTCTGTGTCTGTGCCCTCAGATGCCATGCTGCAGAGGCTCATAACAACATTTAAGTTCAGTTAAATCTGTCATTTACAATTATTCTGACTTAAAAACACAAACTATACGATTTAACAAACTCATTAGAGAAATTTTTTAAGATAATTCATTCATTCAGTCACCCTTACACTGGGTTACATGTGTTATATGTACACTGACACACTTACACCTACAGACACTTTAGAGTCGCCAATCTACCTGTGGGAGGAAACCGGAGCACACACCAGAAACCCACGCTGACACAGGGAGAACATGCCTCACAGACATTCACCCGGAGGAAACCCACACAGACACACGAAGAACACACCACACTCCTCACGGACAGTCACCCGGAGGAAACCCACGCAGACACAGGGAGAACACACCACACTCCTCGCAGACAGTCACCCGGAGGAAACCCACGCAGACACAGGGAGAACACACCACACTCCTCGCAGACAGTCACCCAGAGCGGGACTTGAACCCAGGTTCCTGGAGCTGTGTGACTGACCACAATGGCCACTGAATAACTGCTAAGTACTTTGTAGGTTCCCTGGCTTAAAACTACTAAAGAGGGGCTCCTAATAAACATCATAGAATAAATATTACTTAAACATATCCGTATATGATTAACAGTGGTCTGTGTTTGGTTACAATTGCTGCCCTTGCTGCTGGATTTTCTCTGTCTGATCTTCTGATCTGCAGACTCTTCTTATTCCTGAGCTCTCTTCCACTCCTCCTCGATCCTCCTCGGTGTCCTGGGCTTTTGTTCATTCTTCTGCTGCTGATAAATCCTGAGAGGCTCTTCTGCGGGCCCTCTGCAGCCCTTCAAAGCCCGGAGTGTTAGAGTGGAGAGCCTGGAGACCAGGTGTGAAGGGAAAGACTCAATCTCAATCTCCTGCTTAAAAGGCCCAGTGGTCTGGAATGGTGCAGGAATGGGATCTCCTGAGGAGAGGAGAGGTCTGGGCTAAGAGAGGGAGAGACCCACACACTCACGCCAGTGTGCAGAGGAGTGTGTCGAGCCGTACAAAAGAATAAATGTGCCATTTACGGTGCGCTTCAAACACTCCAGCACTGCCATCAGTGCTATTGTGTGGGATGGAAATGAGGCGCGGGTCTGCACCGGCGAAGGGCTGGGGGTCTATTGAAAGCGAGATGGTGCAAAAAAAATAAAAAATAAAACGACACACATACAGATAAACACGATCATGGAAATTTGTTTTCATACAGTGTTAGGACATAGAGTCTTACATATGTCTCCTAGAACCTTCACGGGCTTTTAGCTTCATCTCTGTAGAAAAGCACTGACCAATAGAAGGAGCCTAAGGTGGTTGTTCCCAGTGGCAAGCATTGGTTAGAGGAAGGGAGGCACTGAAATGTAAATTCTGGGCAAAACTGCAACCAATGTAAATGAAATATTTGGTTAAAGGCTGAATACAGTACATGTTCTTATTTTTTATTATTAATTTTGCCACATTTTTGTCATTTTATAAATGAAATTGCCTACAACATTCATTCATTCATTATCTGTAACCCTTATCCAGTTCAGGGTCACTGTGAGTCCAAAGCCTACCTGGAATCATTGGACGCAAGGCAGGAATAGACCTTGGAGGGGGCGCCAGTCCTTCACAGGGCAACACACACACACACATTCACTCACACTTTTGAGTCGCCAGTCTACCTACCAACATGTGTTTTTGGACTGTGGGAGGAAACCGGAGCACCCAGAGGAAACCCACACAGACACAGGGAGAACACACCACACTCCTCACAGACAGTCACCCGGAGGAAACCCACGCGGACACAGAGAGAACACACCAAACTCCTCACAGTCAGTCACCCGGAGGAAACCCACGCAGACACAGGGAGAACACACCACACTCCTCACAGACAGTCACCCGGAGGAAACCCACACAGACACAGGGAGAACACACCACACTCCTCACAGACAGTCACCCGGAGAAAACTCACGCAGACACAGGGAGAACACACCACACTCCTCACAGACAGTCACCCGGAGGAAACCCACGCAGACATAGAGAGAACACACCACACTCCTCACAGACAGTCACCCGGAGGAAACCCACGCAGACACAGGGAGAACACACCACACTCCTTACAGACAGTCACCCGGAGGAAACCCACGCATACACAGGGAGAACACACCACACTCCTCAGACAGTCACTCGGAGGAAACACACGCAGACACAGGGAGAACACACCACACTCCTCACAGACAGTCACCTGGAGGAAACTCACGCAGACACAGGGAGAACACACCAAACTCCTCACAGTCAGTCACCCGGAGGAAACCCACGCAGACACAGGGAGAACACACCAAACTCCTCACAGTCAGTCACCCGGAGGAAACCCACGCAGACACAGGGAGAACACACCACACTCCTCACAGTCAGTCACCCAGAGGAAACCCACGCAGACACAGGGAGAACACACCAAACTCCTCACAGTCAGTCACCCAGAGGAAACCCACGCAGACACAGGGAGAACACACCACACTCCTCACAGTCAGTCACCCGGAGGAAACCCACGCAGACACAGGGAGAACACACCACACTCCTCACAGACAGTCACCCAGAGGAAACCCACACAGACACAGGGAGAACACACCACACTCCTCACGGACAGTCACCCGGAGGAAACCCACGCAGACACAGGGAGAACACACCACTGTTTGGGGGGTGAGGGAGTGCAGGGAGAGCTGATAAATGTAGTTCAAATTAATGTTATAATTCCACTCGCATAATTACAATGAGGCCTTATCACGTATCACCTTTTGGTATCAGTTTGCTACCTCTCCAGAAACGGTCTGTTTTGGAGCTGAGAGCTGCACAGAGCTGGGAACCTGGCCTTAGAAAAGACTGGCTGCCTTCCTCTGTATATTTCCAGTTACGTGATCTACCGTGGCTTTCTGTGGCGTCGCTATGGTGTAATTTAATGTAGTACTCCCAAATGCTGCGTGGCACGTTATGGCACTGAAGAACTGAGCCGAGCTCGGAGTCATGGAGCGCTGGGGTGCTGCCTCCATTTAGACTTTGGAGACATGATATCAAACTTATCGTACCTTTCTCTCTTCTCTCCATGTATCTGTTGTTTCAGATTAAAAGCAGATGTTTATAAGCGAGATTATATAAAATGTGGAAGTAGAGTGTCATGCTTTTGCCCTGTTTCCTGTTGTTCTTAGTCAGTCTTTGTGTTTTTTCCTGTGTCTCTTAGTTGTCTCTTATGTGCTTCTTTAGTTTGGTTTTGGTCTCCTCCCTTGTCTCCACCTTTACCCCGACTTGTCATTAGTGTTCTCACCTGTGCCTCCTTTGTGCTCCTGCCCTCTCGTTATGTTTCTCAGCTGTCCCTGTGTGTACAGAGTCCTTTGTCTGGTCTTGTTTACGTATGTGTTTGTCTCCACACATTGTTCAGTTCACGTTTGTTTTCTGTTCATTTAGTTTTGTAAGGTTTGTTTTAGCTGAGTGTTCCGTGTCCTGCTCGTGTTTATTTTCTGTTTATACATTGTTTTAGGTTTTGATTTGTCACGCATACGTATTTCTCTTCATCCCTGACCAGCCATGACACAGCGGTGGAAATATGTAGCAGAAACGCTGCATTATTGTTTGTTACATTTTATTTGGTCTTTTTTTTTACACCCATTTTTCAGCTGAATACTTTCAGTTTCTGAATGTTCAGTGAATCCCTAGTTGGAGGCATGTAACCCACACCGTTACTGGACTGTGGAACCCTGTAACTGAGTTCTCAGGACTGATGAAGCATTACCCAATACCTCTAGGATGATCTTGAGTGGCTTGACCCAGAGTTGATCATTCAACATCAGTAGGTGATAGCGTGCTAACTCTTACGTAACCGAGTGAAATGGGCCTTTAATAGAAATAAAACATGGAAATGGTCCACATTTCTGCTGCTTTTCGTACTGTATGTTACATCTGTTCTGTTTTGGTTTTTGTCCATAATCAGGATTATATTTTGTCCTGAAAATGTACAAAAACAAGTGCACGCACACACACTGGCCGAAAAAAAAAATAAAAAGGACAAGATATGACAACATGCTGAGAACAAACGGCGGAGCTGAGCTAACGAATTCAGGGCAGAATTAGGCCAGCAGCCATTGATAATGAGCGCTTGGAACAGAGCGGCGCTCGGATCCTGGCCGCGTCTCAAATGAGGTCCCTTCGGACGGGAAGCGATTTAGAGCGCCTCCCAGGCAGCTGTTCCACACAGCAGCACCTCTGGACTCCAGCACCAACAGCTGACTGTGGTCAAAATGGACTAATGGTCGAGGAGGCATTTTAACCCCTAATAAACACACGCCTCGGAGGACCACAGCGCTTCATCAGCAGAGCCAGCCTCGGCGCGTTAGAGGCTAAAGCAGTGGTCAGCTTATAGACCGCAGCTGTACTGAGAAACACACAACATGCTGGATGTCATTTATAACAGCAGTGTAATTTTACACAGGGATCAGACCTGAATATCACACACTGAGAACAAACCAAGCGTCTCCTGAGTGCTGCTAATGTGTGAGGGTTTGATCACTTCATCAGGAGCTTGGCCACGGAGGGCAGCTGTGGTTTTAAAGTTAGAGAAGGAGGCTTGGGAACAAAAGATCACTGGTTCATTGGGCTCCCTCAGGTAAAATGGGGATGGAGAAATGAATGAATAGTGTTTTCTCCTCCCTCATCATTCACAGTTCAAATGCCTTTGCAGACACAGGGAGAACACACCAAACCACTCACAGTCACCAGGAGCGGGACTCGAACCCACAACCTCCAGGACCATGGAGCTGTGTGACAGCGACATTATCTGCTGTGCCACTGTGCCTTTATGCTTTAACACTATTGCTAACATAAACCTAAACTTAATCTTAATCCAAACCATACACCCTCCGAAACAAACACTACTGTACAGGTACATGATTATAGAGTATAAATGTGCCTTTTAAAGACACAACAGTGCTGTTACAGTCCAGTTGTGTTCCCTAAAGGTACATTACCTTTTCTTCTCCAGAGGAGAGAGGAATATTTGTAATGTTTCATTATAGAACTGTGTCAAATAAAACAATGTAATATAGGCCCTGGAGCTGGGGCCTATGAAATTAACACAACAAAATACAATTAATGTAGAATAGGGTACAGCCTAAGCCCTAACCCAAACCCTAAACTGTAGCCTTCTTCAGGTAGATAACAGGGAGTTTGAGTGTATTTAGAGGAACGGCACCACCAGTGGACAAGAGCTTGCTTTATGAACATTAAATAACTATGAATCCTTGATGTTAGGAATATCTGGAGTGTTCTTGTATTTTTGGAGATCCTGGTGAAACCACAGCTGCTCTCTGCATGCTGAGTTGGCTGCCCACTACTAGAGTGTGTATGTTTACTGCCACTAATCAATAGTGTGTGTGTGTGTGTGTTTATTGGCCACAGATTGATTAAATGCAAGCTCCATTTTTTAAAATTCTGCACTACAGCAATGTTAAAAAATGTCCAACATTTCACATTTTCTCACATCATAAAGGTGTGGTGTGTTCTCTCTGTGTCTGTGTGGGTTTCCTCCGGGTGACTGTCTGTGAGGAGTGTGGTGTGTTCTCTCTGTGTCTGCGTGGGTTTCCTCCGGGTGACTGTCTGTGAGGAGTGTGGTGTGTTCTCCCTGTGTCTGCGTGGGTTTCCTCCGGGTGACTGTCTGTGAGGAGTGTGGTGTGTTCTCCCTGTGTCTGCGTGGGTTTCCTCTGGGTGACTGTCTGTGACACTATGGCACCCTGTGTTGTATAAATGTAAATGTGCCCATAAATGTAACGCTGTAAATGTAAATGTAAATGTAACGCTGACCCCAACAACTGTGATTGGTCCACAGTCGGACAAACACTGAGACGCATGTAGGAAAAAGCACTCAAGTTGCATTTGTACCTTTCCTCTGTCTATTCCCTACATAGTGCACTTCACACATAATAAAACTAATGTTACTACACCACTACTTTGTGACCTACATAGTGCAGAGGATGATGTTTGAGACTCAGCCCTAGTTTGTTGCAGAGTGATGCAGACAACGATGCACAAATGTAAACACTTACAACAGCGTAGGTCACTTGTGCAGGCCACGGCACAGCCTCGGCATTGGGTCATCGCAGAAGCATAAAGCGGCCTTTACCCTCCTACTTTAGTAGCACTGTATGAAGGGGGAGACCTAAAGCTGGAGAGTTGGAGAGTAAGAGGGTCCCCTGTAACCCATAACTCAGCAAGGTGTAACAGGTTTGATTGTTGTTGTTTTGTTAATGTTCTCCTTCAAGTGTGTTGAGCTGTCCAAAAAGTGATGTTTCCTTTTCTCTGCCACCACCTTCACTTTTCGTCAGAGAAAAGCACCACACGTAACAGTCATCAACTCGTACCTTTGCAGACCACCTTCATTCTTCAAAGGCTCTCGATTTATGTGTTCATGCTCACAATTTGGTTTCCATTGGCCCTTAAGTCCATTGTTCTGCATTCAGGGGACGTTTACACCGTTTGGGCCTTCAGTGAAGAAACATATACCTGAAGTGTACTCTTTTATCTGGTAGTGGGGGTGGAGGGGGTCCTTCTGGGGCCTGGACTAAAGAGTTGGGTTCAGATACAGCTCTACATTTCTGAAGGGGAACGCTAGGGCAGCGATAACTCCCCGATTTCTTGCTTTTGAGTCAGTCTTCTAGTCGTCTTCCTCTGAGTGAAAACATATTATTGTCAGTATTAGTTACAGAACACATATGTTTTGTTTATGAGAAGATCAGGAGAGTTGGGGAAGTCTTGAGATTTTAAGGAAGAAACTGTAGAAACCGTCGCCCTCAGTCTTCCACAATTACTGTCATCATTAACTCAATACTGGCAAAATAATTCAGACCCGCTGATGTTTCTGGACAGAGGGGCAGTGTTAACCCTTAACAGTTCAGATTACTCTTATTAATATGCAAAAGCAATTACGGTAATTACATTGTTAATGACATAGAATGTTATGAATAAATGCATAATTATTACACGTCATTACATACTTAACCCCTTATGAATTGTAGTCTATTTATTTCTTTGATGCAATTTGAATGGGAATGTTCTCCCTGTGTCTGTGTGGGTTTCCACTGGGCTCCAGTCTCCTCTCACAGTCAAAACCACACTTTGATGAATGAATGAACGTTTTTTGGACAGAGGTTCATTCAGCATTGTTTTGTACTGAAGGATGTTAATAGGGCATTGGTCTATATTACTGCAGCACCTCTCCAATCAGAAGACTTTAGACTAGAAATATTTCTGTGAGAGTTTGCTGAAGTCATTACGCTGCAGTGTTTTATCCGTATGCTCTGATCATCTGGATGAGACAAGGTGGAGCACTCATGTAGAAATCTGAGTGTGGATCTTAATATCTATATTAATAAATAGTAAACAGAAACAAACAAACCCAGCAGACGTGTTTGTATAGATGCCTTGTATGGGGCTGTCAGTGTGTGTGTGTGTGTGTGTGTGTGTGTGTGGTGGAGGGTTACTCTGACAGCTGACAGATCCCGGCACTCACAGCAACTACTGATAAATATATGAATAGAAAAACATGTCTGGGTGTAAAGGTGTTATCAAATGAAGACGAAGGACCGCTGTGTCTCAGCAGTGTGTGTGTGTGTGTCTGTGTGTGTGTGTGTGTGTATGTGTGTGTGGCGTAAATGGCACTGAGGCCTGGGGCTCGTGGCCTGTGTGAGAAATGCTGTCAATAAACTGTCTTCATAATAAGTCCTCACTGCACTGACTTAGAAATTATGACAGCAACCCCCACTCTCTCTCTCTCTCTCTCTCTCTCTCTCTCTCTCTCTTCATCCTTCTCCACACTCTCTCCCCCTCCTCTCTCTCTCTCTCTCTCTCTCTCTCTCTCTCTCTCTGTCTGTGCTCCCAGTGGTTTTCTTCCTCTCTTTGATCTCTATGAGAGTTTATCTCAGCGTGTGCGTGTGTATCCCTGCGTGCTTCATTTGTGTGTGTGTGTGTGTGTGTGTGTCTGAGGGCTGCTGTGGCTCAGGGTCTCTTAGCATATTTTTGTGTTGATCCTGTTGCTGTGCATGGACAATTTTCTTGTCACTAAATAGACCCTTTTGATTTCTGAGGGATGCATTAATGTTCAAATCTAATCAGGGTTGGAATAGCATGGATTCAGCTAGTGTTTACAGTGCCTTCACATCAGAAATTGACAAGGGAACAGGCGACCACTAAACGTCGGATACAATGCCAAGACCCCTTTTAACCCTTTCCACCAAAAGAACCAAGGCTACATCATCAGCGGGGGGCGCTGTGGGGTTCTCGGTTCCAGCGTCGCTGTGGCAGAGTTCAGCCCCAGAGTCAGAGTTGTGTTTTATCAGCTGTTTACAGCAGGGTCAGATCAGACGTTCCGATCAGAGAACCATCATGGTTGGCACTGAGGAACCTACTCTACAGTCTTTAAAATAAAGGTGCTACAAAGGGTTCTTTGAGCGATGTCATAGAAGAACCACTTCTAGTTCCATGAAGAACAATTTCTGCTAATAATTTTAAATGGGTAAAGAACCTACACAGCTCCAGGGACCTGGAGGTTGTGGGTTCGCGTCCTGCTCCGGGTGACTGTCTGTGAGGAGTGTGGTGTGTTCTCCCTGTGTCTGCGTGGGTTTCCTCCGGGTGACTGTCTGTGAGGAGTGTGGTGTGTTCTCCCTGTGTCTGCGTGGGTTTCCTCCGGGTGACTGCCTGTGAGGAGTTTGGTGTGCTCTCCCTGTGTCTGCGTGGGTTTCCTCCGGGTGACTGTCTGTGAGGAGTGTGGTGTGTTCTCCCTGTGTCTGCTTGGGTTTCTTCCGGGTGACTGTCTGTGAGGAGTTTGGTGTGTTCTCCCTGTGTCTGCGTGGGTTTCCTCTGGGTGACTGTCTGTGAGGAGTGTGGTGTGTTCTCTCTGTGTCTGCATGGGTTTCCTCCGGGTGACTGTCTGTGAGGAGTGTGGTGTGTTCTCTCTGTGTCTGCATGGGTTTCCTCCGGGTGACTGTCTGTGAGGAGTGTGGTGTGTTCTCCCTGTGTCTGCGTGGGTTTCCTCCGGGTGACTGTCTGTGAGGAGTGTGGTGTGTTCTCCCTGTGTCTGCGTGGGTTTCCTCCGGGTGACTGTCTGTGAGGAGTTGGTGTGTTCTCTCTGTGTCTGCGTGGGTTTCCTCCGGGTGACTGTCTGTGAGGAGTGTGGTGTGTTCTCCCTGTGTCTGCGTGGGTTTCCTCCGGGTGACTGTCTGTGAGGAGTGTGGTGTGTTCTCTCTGTGTCTGCATGGGTTTCCTCCGGGTGACTGTCTGTGAGGAGTGTGGTGTGTTCTCCCTGTGTCTGCGTGGGTTTCCTCCGGGTGACTGTCTGTGAGGAGTGTGGTGTGTTCTCCCTGTGTCTGCGTGGGTTTCCTCCGGGTGACTGTCTGTGAGGAGTTGGTGTGTTCTCTCTGTGTCTGCGTGGGTCTCCTCCGGGTGCTCCAGTTTCCTCCCAAAGTCCAAAAACACACGTTGGTAGGTGGATTGGAGACTCCATAGTGTCCATAGGTGTGAGTGTGTGAATGAATGTGTGTGTGTGTCTGTGTTGCCCTGTGAAGGACTGGCGCCCCCTCCAGGGTGTATTCCCGCCTTGCGCCCAATGATTCCAGGTAGGTTCTGGACCCACCGTGACCCTGAACTGGATAAGAGTTACAGATAATGAATGAATGAATAAAGAACCTTGCGATCAAGTAATGAATTTTGAAATCTTTAAAAGATTCTTCACACTCACATGTCACTTTAAGAAACAAGGTTCTTTATGGAACCAAAAGTGATTCTTCTGTGGCATTGTAGCACTTCTTCTGTGTTCTTCGGTTCCAGCTGGGAATGAACGTCTCTGGTTCTGCAACCAGTTTACAGTAAAATAAAATAATTACATTTTGAATTGACTTAATTTCTAAGGTATTTCATGTAATAAAACCATCTTCATCCAGAGAAATAACTTGAATAACATGGACTCATTCTAAAACGACTGACGTTAAAAAAAAAGGTAAACCCAAAGTGTCATATATTTTTTTCAGTGAATGTTGGTGGAAAGGCACTGAACAGTTCAGGTTTAGATTCACGAATGGGACTCTCTGACAGACAGACCCTTTGTTTGTGTCCAGACATTCACAAATAGACTTATAAAACACAACCCTCACGTTGCGGCTGAATCACTTGCGTCTCGCTCCACAACCCAGTGCTGGGAGGTTTTACACCCCTCTGGCTGACACTTGGTGTTGAGCATGGGGCCCTTGGGCTTGTGCAGCTGCTCCAGAGTTACTTGTATCATTTCACGTTATTCAGAAAAGAGTCTCGCGCTGTGTATAGTATATAAAAGTTATATATGGTGTCTTTAAACCACTGGATTTTAGAATATTATTGTCACAGTCCAAAGAAATATATATCTCCAAAATGGCAGCTTTTACAGGAGAGGGGGAAAATCCTTCTTAATCTGAAAAGTCATTTTGGAGCATGTCTATTGGTCCAGTCATCATTACATTTTCACACAATGTGTAGGACAGCTGTGTTCAAATGATACAGTGAACGTAGACTCCACAAACATGGAGATCCATGCTTTTAGCAGTGTTTGCCGTAGAACACTCATTGTTTACTTTCTATAGGTGTCCATTGTATACGTGTATGGCGTCCTGAGTCTGACTTCATTGTAGTGGTCAATATTCAGTGCCCATAAACTGACCAACACTAAACCCAAGTACCCAGCCATCACTTATTGGATCAAATGCCTCATTTACTTCATTCCTCTATTGGTTGGTGTCTATTCTCTAGGTCTTACTTTGAGCTTTCCCCAACATACAGTTACTGTCCACTCTCTGTTCAGTTTCTGAGCTCCTCACCTTCCTCAAAGGTCCACTCTAACAATATACAGTACCAGAGTGTTGCTGCAGTGTCCATCAGCACCACTCCACTCCTATTGCCATTGCTCAGTGTCTGACCATAGGGCTACTGTTGACCAAGTGTTATTGTTGTGGTGGGCCATCCTCAGCACAGCAGTGTCATTGAGAAACAAGGCTGTGTGTACAAGCGTCTGAGAGTGTTCCCCCGCTATCTGAGGCTGAGAGTGTTCCACCTTTCGAAAATGTCCAGTCTAGAAACTGACCACTGCTAGAGGCTAGAGGATTGCTCACACCAACTGCACCTCAGCAGATGGGCTACAGCAGGGGCATGTGACACAACTCTAATCCTCGAGGGCCGGTGTCCAGCAGAGAGGGGTCTGTTTCCTGCTTAGACACACCTGATTCAACTGTCCATTCCTTGACCACAGTTCCCTAAAGAAAACGAGACAGCAGTGTGGACACAGTAAGGTACAGTTATGTGAACATGTGCTTGTCGTTTTGTGAATTTCACCCTGTTTTGGGAATACAGTAAACATTTAAATGTGTTTTTGTAGTTTTTTTCTTGGGTGCTGCCGCTCCACGAAGTTGACACTGCCCCGCGTCGTCGGCTCACGCTTGGCTTTTAAAGGGAATGAGAGGAGCTAATCTGATTGGATAATGCCCTGACACCACACCTGCTGATCACGCTGGATTAGTGCACTGCCGCCTGTCACGAATATAGCAAACAACATTAGTGCCCTGAATCAAACGTGCCTGCGCCACTGTCTTTTGACTTACTGCAACCCTTAGGTGTCCGTGGAAATAGGGCAGTGATTAAAGTTACGTTTGATCGTTTTGTGGGCGGCAAAAAAAAAACATAACAGTTGGTCAGTGGTCATTTACACTAGTGGTAGTCAGATCCTGATTCATTTCTGATTCTTTACATTGTCACCACTGAAGGGACCCCCCCCCCCCCATCTCTCTCTCTCTCTCTCTCTTTCTCTCTCTCTCTCTCTTACTCTCTCTCTCTACTCTTATCCTGTCTGATCTGTGCAGTGTGGGACTGAGAGGGGGAGTGGTGTATATGCTTTTCTGGGTGAAGGGAGCGCTCTGAGAAAGGTGTGAAATGTCAGTCACTCATGAGGATTAAAGAGCGTTTTAATGGAGAACAGAGCCGTGGGAGATGAGGGCTGACTCTAACCTTTTTATTGCAGTGTGTGTGTGTGTGTGTCTGTGTGTTTGTGCGCTATTGATTGGTGTGAGCTGCTGCTGCTCCTGGGCTTTCAGTGAAGGGTGAGGATGTGAGGCTTGTGTTTGAGTTTGGAGTGTTGTTTGGTGTTTGTGTGTGTGTGTGTGTGTTTGGGTTTGAGTGTGTGAGAGGGTTGGAAGGGGTACGTTTGTGTGTGTGTGTGTGTGTGTGTGTGTGTGTATAGGCGCAAGTGCGTGCAAGGTTTTAATGAGTTAGCAGTGTTCATTTGTTTGATTTGACACGCTGTCATAGTTTGTGTGTGTGTGTGTGTGTGTGTGTGTGTGAAGGGTGTGAGTGAGAAGGTGAGGGCTCTAGACAAGTGTGAGAGAAGTGAAAAGTGGATGGGAAAACGAGCAGCAGGATTTCTCTCTCTCTCTTTCTTCCTCTCTCTCTCTCTCTCTCTCTCTCTTCCTTTTTCACTCTTTCTTTTGCTATCTCTGCTCTGTCTTTCACCTCTCTCTCTCTCTCTCTCTCTCCTCTCTTTCTCTCTCTCTCTCTCTCTCTCACTCTCTCACTCTCTCTCTCTCTCCTCTCTCTCTCTCTCTCTCTCTCACTCTCTCTCTCTCTCTCTCTTTTGCTATCTCTGCTCTGTCTTTCACCCCTCCCTCTCTCTCTCTCTCTCTCTCTCTCTCTCTCTCTCTCTGTGTGTGTGTGTGTGTGATTACGGTGTGTGTAATGCATGCAGGCTTATTGGATTGTGGTTTTTCGGGCTTTGGTTCATCCCGCAGACGTCTGGTCACGTACGGAGCGAGAGCGCAGCCTCAAACTCAGACGTCTTGGCGATTGTGGAGGAATTAGAATTGACACCTCGGAGTTTCTCTTTGAATCTGCAGATTTAGCCGCATTAACACAGGAAATCTGTCATGGCGGGAGAGAGAATCCTCTTCTGCCTGACAGCTCCGGCTCTCAGCCTCACTAAACCACTGAGTGACTGACTGTACACACACACACACGCTCATGGCCACAGACACCCCCCCAAAACGCACACACACATATGTCAAGGTGTGGGGTAAACATATGTCTCCTATGTCTTTGTGTGGGGACAGCTGGAATTAAACCTCGGAAATTTCACTCAGTCACACGGACATCAGTGAGCTCAGGTCCTGATGCTGTACTCCATCGCTCCAGAGAACACAGTTCCACTTCTCTACAGACCCCAGTCTTGTTTTTAAACCTTGGCTCCTCACAGTAAGGGCTGAGATCATAGTAATATATATATATATATATATATATAATGTATAATTCAAAATACTATATGTACACCCCCCCCCCACATACACACACACACACACACTCATCATCATCAGCAGTTCTGGTGCTTGTCCCCTTAAGTCAGAGATTTGCATCAGCCAGTCAGTCACACTTTCAATTCAGGACCTTATCAGTGTGTGAACGCGCCGATCGAAGAGTCAGGAGATTGTCTACTGTCACTCAGTCGAGAGAGAGAGAGAGAGAGAGAGAGAGAGAGAGAGGACAAGTGAGAAAGAGAACGAGGGACAGGGAGTGTGTGAAATATTTTCTGGTTTGGGTGTAAATGGCGGCGAGGCTGTTGGGGTGGTGACCTCCACTCACACCTCTCTTTTTGTGTGTGTGTGTCTGTCTGTCTGTCTTGACCTCACACTCATTGGGTTGCAGATAGAGCTCGTTTGCAGAAGGTGTGAAGATTAAGAGAGAGAGAGAGCAAGAGGTGGAGAGGGAGTGTGTGTGTGTTAAAGAGAGAGAGAGAGAGAGAGAGATAAAGGAAGAGCTAAAGCGAGAGAAAGAGGAGAGGAGGGTATATGAATGGTTGCCTGGCAACAGAATTAGGCAGTTTTCAGATTAGGTTCCAGTCAAAAGAAGCGGCGCTCTGCCTTCTGTTAAATGTCCTGAACACAGCCGTCACCTGCAGGAACAGTATGTGTGTGTGCGTGTGTGTGTATCTGTGTGTGTCTGTATCTCAACATAATTCAGACATGAACTCCATCACCCCAGAAAACACAGTTCCCCTGCTGCACAGCCCAGTGCCTTTGACAGTTTCACCTCTCTGTTCATGCGTGGCATTGGGCTTGTTGACCTTACACTCCTGTGCAGCTGCTTCAGAGCGTCCCGTTCCCGTTCTATTGGTCAGTATATTTCTATGGAGATTATAAAAACACACATGCGTGCAGGATTCACTCTTTTGAAGAGGCGTCTGTAAACTTTAGGACATGAAGAGTAAACGTGTTTTATTTCTCCCTGAGGGTAAATCATGTTTATTAGCCACAGAAACTAATTTTACGTGATATTAATAGACTAATAATTAAGAATAATTAAGCCCTGTATAAGCCCAGAGTATATCTGCTCTGTATGAAGTGTGAAGGACAGCTAAAGTGTTCAAATGATGCAGTGAATTAAAAATCCACAAAATGGAGATTTAAAACTGAATTCAATGAGACACTGAAGCTGTGTATGCTTCATTGTGTGTGTGTGTGTGTGTGTGTGTGGGGGGGGGGGGGGGGGGTACTGTTAGGGTAAGAGTTAGTGTTAGGGGTTAGTGTTAGGGTTAGGACAGGGGCTAGAGTTACTGTTGTAGTGGTTATGTGTGTGTGTGTGTGGGGAAGTGGGGTACTGTTAGGGTAAGGGTTAGTGTTAGGGTTAGGACAGGGGCTAGAGTTACTGTTGTAGTGGTTACGTGTGTGTGTGTGTGTGTGTGTGTCAGAATAAATGTAATATTGATGTGGTAACTTGTAAATATGAATATGAGTTGTTTTTATGAATTAATAAGTGGCTTTCTGAGAAAAAACACTGAACAGAACCCAACACACAGAAAAATTCAGCCGCAAAAACTCGAGGAGACGTTTATTCCCACTGCGCATTACAGAAGATTATTTCCTTTAGCTGTGGACCGTGGACACATTCTGCTTGTGAAAGTCGTTACGGATTCATTAGCACAGAAACACAGCAGACCGCCCAGCTACTGACCATCAGAACCGTCCAAGGTGGAGTTACAGCCGTTAACACATTAACATTGTACATTCAAAACAATCCCAAGAGAAACAGGGATTAATAAAGTGAGAGAGGAAAAGCACTGTGTGTGTGTGTGTGTGTGTGTGGGGGGGGGGGGGGTGTAGAAAAGAGGAAGTCTTGGGACAGCCAAGGAATGACAGAATGAGAGGAAGAGAGACAGAAACAGAGAAAGACAGGGGCAGGTGTGAGAGACAGGGATCAACAGCACATGTCAAGTGAGAGAGAGAGAGAGATATAGAGATATAAATAATGTCCCTGTAGGAAGAGAGGAACAGACAGTCCCACAGCCAGAGAGAGACAGAGAAAAAGAGACAGGGGAAAGAGAGAGAGAGAGAAAGGATGAGAAGATGAAAGAGAGGCAGAAAGCATGAGGAACAGACGGAGTGTTTGATGGAGAGGGAGATAAAGAAGAGAAATGAGAAAAAAAGGACAGTTATACCCAGGGAATTAGAGTGTGTGTGTGTGTGTGTGTGTTTCGGTCTTAACTCGAAACTTAAATACATTGTTCTTAAAAATTTGTAGTTTTCATTTGCTTTTTGCTTTTTTAACGTTTAGGAACGACTCTAAGAACAATAGACAATACCTATTTTACCACAAGGGAACATAGTTCTGGGTCTTATTGAAACATCTATGACCTGCTTTAGTCAAAATACCACAAGGTTTAAACCCCACAGCTCCGTTCTCCCCTGTTCAGAACTCATTTACATCTCATTTACATGTAGCACGCCCTGATTGGAGCAGATGTTGTGAGAGTGAGCCAATGAAATGATGGAATCCTGAGGATCATCTGTGACTGCACTGCTCCCCCTACTGGTTGAATTTTGTAACATTCTGTAACGTATAGTGTTCATACGTCTTTAAACGAAATACAGAGTTGGCGTAGCGTGGTTATATCAGGGAACGTGTAAAAGAAACATCTCCAGCAGCTTTGATGAATGAGGCATGAGTGTGTCGCTTGAACCTGTGTGTTCTGTGCTGTGGATCTGATAGAAAATCCGAATTAATATCTGAGTGATAAATGCCTGCCGTGGGTTGGGATGAGTTGTGAGTTGCAGCAGAAAAGGCTGAGTTACAAACGGCCGACAGAAGAAAACAACAAAGGGTGTCTTCAGAAATCTCACACAAAATAATGCAGACTTTCTTTAGAGAATATCTGAGAAATTTAAAAGCTTTTTTTTTTTGGGGGGGGGGGGGGGGGGGATTTTCTTCTGAACATTTACGTGTTTATTTTAAAGGGGACATAGTGACAAAGTGAACACAGTCCTGGGTCTCAATGAAACATCAGAAAATTAGAATTAGAATCAGAATCACTTTACTGGCCTGGGGCTGTAACCCAATGTAACCCAATCCGTGCAGTGAAACACACATGTACACACACATTAGTGAACACTAGGGGGCAGTGACCACACGTGCCCGGAGAGGTGGGCAGCCCTAGGGGTTACACGCCCAGTTCCCTAACCACCAGGCCACTGCTGCCCCCCAGACCTGCTTTTGTCAAAACACCACAAGGATCAAACCCCACAGCAGATAATGAACCATGTTTCTGTCTTAAACACGTCATCCCTCGTAAGAGTCTAACCTCAGAAATACGGAACAAAACGCATCCCAAATCTGTTCTGTGGGACAGTCCTGTATTTTACGGCATAGTTGCCAACCCCAGTTGGAACGCTGCTGTGAAGAATTGATGGCATTTAGCCACAAGAGGATTAGCGAGTTTGGACACAGTGGTTCCGGGTCTGAGGAACTGAATGTCTGTGTCCACAGTGGGTGCACCTTAAAGTAGTGGAAATCACTCACTGGAAGAAGTGTCCACACACCTTTAGAGGCCGCAGGTAGAGGCTCAGCCACACGGCTCCAGGGTCCTGTGGTAGTGGGTTCAGTCCCCGCTGTGTTCTCCCTGTGTCCGGACCCACCATGACCTGGAACCGAATGAAGTGGATACAGGTGATGGATGAACAAATTAAGAAATGATTGATTACACAGAAAGATCTAACCTCTCAGAGTTCGGCCCAGGGACCTGAAAAACAGAGAGAGAGGGAGTTAAGTGTTATGCCTCAGGTGGAGATCTTGTCCTTTTCATGCTTCTACACTCACATAAGCGCCTGTCCGTCAGAGTGTGTGTGTGTGTGTGTGTGTGTTATCCCTGCACTGCAGCAAAGTGTTTCCATCAGCTTCACTCTCACATAACAACAGCAACTACAAGAAAAAACCACGTCCAGCACTTCTCTCTCCCTGCAGACAGAAATCCTGGCGTTTATCTGTGCTCTTTTCTTTTTTCTCTTTCGTTCTGTGGTCCTGTCTTCAGAGCCGAGCTCAACCTGGACTCCTTTTGTGTTTGGACGAAACGCGCTGTGACTCGTGTACTCATCCGTGGCCCTCGAGAGCGGCTCCATTCTTCTGTGGAAAAAGCCACAGAAATTGCTTTTCCATTGTGGCTGCAACGCTCTCTCTCTCTCTCTCGCTCTCTCTCTCGCTCTCTCTCTCTCTCTCTCTCTCGCTCACTCGCACACACTCACACACACACACTCTCGCTCTCTCTCAAATCCAATTAAGTATGCACTATAGGTATGACAGGTTAAAGGACCTGTGTTGCCACAGCTGTACAGTTCCAGCTGATGTGAGTTATCATTAATATCTACATGAATAGCAGCTGTTTATGGAGGAAACGGCAGAAAAATTCAAAGTAAGGTGTTCTAAATACTACATATTAATATTCTGCTAATCTATCTATCTATCTATCTATCTATCTATCTATCTATCTATCTATCTATCTATCTATTCAAAGTTTGAGGCAGATACATCCTGTCTTCTGTGGGCAGCCAGCATTTTTAGGGTAATTTAATGGTCAGTTTATGGTCAGTCTTTCTGTACTTTGATAAGGTTTTAATTTGTTTATGTTCCTTTTTAGGTAATTCAGATCTGTCAATATCTATTCCGAAGCTCTCTCTCTCTCTGACGCGCTCACACACACACACACACACATACACACACACACACACACACACACACACACACAGATACAGTGCTTTATTTGGATTTAACATATAAAATATAATATCATATAAAACCCAAATAGTGGTTCAGACTCATTACACAGTTCATAATTAAATTCACAGTATGCATTTCTCATGGAGACAGATGACAGCGTCTTCTCCAGATAAACAGACTCCCTATAACTGCAGAAACAGAGCAATACTTCACTATGTGCTTAGCCTTCTTCTTTCCCAGTCCTACAGTCAACACACACACACACACACACACACACACACAGCCTGTGCCAAGCCCTAAACTTCTAAACACCAAGGCAGCTACTTTACATGAATAGCCACTCACATTAAGAATCTCCATCAGTGGCTGATACTTTAGGACTTTAGAGGTGTAACACAACTCCTTATATCCATCATAAGAGCATCCAACTTCCACCATCACCACACTCCTCCTCCCCTCATTAATCAGAACAATGTCAGACAGTTACTTAAAACGATCTGTGAACTCTTCTGGTTCAAGGACAAAAACCACTCTACTTTAACCCTTTCATTCACATGAATTACCGTTTGTAAATGACACATACAGGGGTTGGACAATGAAGCTGAAACACCTGTCATTGTCCTGTCCTGAAGGCGGTGCCGTGTATCAGGACGACAATGCACCAATACACACAGCAAGACTGGTGAAAGACTGGTTTGATGAACATGAAAGTGAAGTTGAACATCTCCCATGGCCTGCACAGTCACCAGATCTAAATATTATTGAGCCACTTTGGGGTGTTTTGGAGGAGCGAGTCAGGAAACGTTTTCCTCCACCAGCATCACGTAGAGACCTGGCCACTATCCTGCAAGAAGAACGGCTTCAAATCTCTCTGACCACTGTGCAGGACTTGTATATGTCATTCCCAAGACGAACTGACGCTGTATTGGCCGCAAAAGGAGGCCCTACACCATACTAATAACTTACTGTGGTCTAAAACCAGGTGTTTCACTTTCATTGTCCAACCCCTGTAAATGCAAACTCCTTACTTATTAAATGTACTATTCGGTCATGTCTAAGAATATAAAGTCCTCTAAGAGCTGGACAACCGTTCATGACGTGTGCTACAGAGTCAGCCTCTTGATTATCGTGCAAGAAACAATAGGTTTTATGTTGTAACGGATACCAAAGAGACAGATTATACTTTGTAGGTAACACTTGGAGGCGAGCCTTAGCTACAAAGCTCAGGAACTGTTCACACACATACACACACACACACACACACCTGCAGATCCGATTAGTGCAGGAATGGCCCAGGTTTATTGAATTCATTCAGATCAGTTCTGGGTGATAGTGTGTAATGCCAGTGTGAGCAGGAGATAGAAGAAGTGTGTTTTGCAGGAAGCGCGTGCACACACACACACACACACACAGTGTTGCACCCTGACTCCAGCAGTGGAGGATTGTCCTAGATTTCCCACTCCCCATGATTTCTCTGTCTAGCTCCCTTTCTCTCTCCATCTCTATCTCCAGCCCTCTTTCTCTTTCCCTCTCCCTCACTCTCTCTTTCCCCACCCCCCACCCACGTCTTTCCCCACCCCCCACCCACCTCTCTCTCTCTCTCTCTCTCTCTCTCTCTCTCTCTCATATTACAGGGTCCTTTTAAGGAGTAGTTGAATTGTAAATGTTCCCAGTTTACACAATATAATTTCACTTACTAGAATTAAATTATGTTTTAACCTGTCCATTCAGTAACTATAGTATTTGTAACATATATATGGGTCTTCCACATGATGGCAGCCATGTTTATTCATTGTCAGTGAACGCTTATTCAGTTCAGGGTCGCGGTGGGTCCTGAGCCCACCTGGAATAACTGGGTGCAAGGCAGGAACACACCCAGGAGGGGGCATCAGTCCTTCACAGGGCGACACACACTTACGCCTGCAGACACTTTTGAGTCAACAGTCCACCAACGTGTGTGTTTGGACCGTCTGAAAAAGCACACACAGACACAGGGAGAACACGCCAAACTCCTCACAGACCGTCAACCATAGTGGGGCTCGAACCCACAACCTCCAGGTCCCTGGAGCTGTGTAACTGTGACGCTGCCTGCTGTGCCACCCCTGGTAGCCATGTTTAAAACAGTTTAAATATTTTTAGAACAGAATCTCTGACACATCCAGGCCACTGGTGGACAGTATTTACAGATGTTTCAAAACATGTAGAAAAATCATTGGGAAAAAATGACTGATTGCTCCTTTAAGCACAATATTTTTACAGTCACTTGTGAAAGAGAGAAAGAGAGAGAGTTGTGTGTGTGTGTGTGTGTGTGTGTGTGTGTGTGTGTGTGTGGTGTACATAACTATAGGTCCTAGACTTTCTAATGAATGCTTCCCTTCACTTTAAGGTGCATCTGTATGTGACCGTGGTGTTGAACTGTGCAGTGTGTGGACATTAGTTGCTGTGTATTGATGGATTTATTTGCTTTGTGTTGATGGGTTTAGTTACTGTTTATTCATGGGTGTAGTTGCTGTGTATTAATGGGTTTAGTTGCTGTGTGTTGATGGATTTAGTTGCTGTGTGTTGATGGGTTTAGTTGCTGTGTATTGATGGGTTTAGTTGCTGTTTATTGATGCGTTTAGTTGCTGTGTATTAATGGGTTTAGTTGCTGTGTGTTTATGGGTTTAGTTGGTGTATATTGATGGGTTTTGTTGCTGTGTATTGAAGTGGGGTTTAGTTGCTGTGTATTCATGGGTTTAGTTACTGTGTGTTGATGGGTTTAGTTGGTGTGTATTGATGGGTTTAGTTGGTGTGTAATGATGGGTTTAGTTGGTGTGTACTGATGGGTTTAGTTGCTGTGTATATTGATGGGTTTAGTTCCTGTTTATTGGTGGGTTTAGTTGCTGTGTATTAATGGGTTTAGTTGCTGTGTATTGATCGGTTTAGTTGCTGTGAATTGATGGGTTTTGTTGCTGTGAATTGATGGGTTTTGTTGCCGTGTGTTGATGGGTTTAGTTGCTGTGTATTGATGGATTTATTTGCTTTGTGTTGATGGGTTTAGTTACTGTTTATGGATGGGTGTAGTTGCTGTGTATTAATGGGTTTAGTTGCTGTGTGTTGATGGATTTAGTTGCTGTGTGTTGATGGGTTTAGTTGGTGTGTATTGATGGGTTTAGTTGCTGTTTATTGATGCGTTTAGTTGCTGTGTATTAATGGGTTTAGTTGCTGTGTGTTTATGGGTTTAGTTGGTGTATATTGATGGGTTTTGTTGCTGTGTATTGAAGTGGGGTTTAGTTGCTGTGTATTCATGGGTTTAGTTACTGTGTGTTGATGGGTTTAGTTGGTGTGTATTGATGGGTTTAGTTGGTGTGTAATGATGGGTTTAGTTGGTGTGTACTGATGGGTTTAGTTGCTGTGTATATTGATGGGTTTAGTTCCTGTTTATTGGTGGGTTTAGTTGCTGTGTATTAATGGGTTTAGTTGCTGTGTATTGATGGGTTTAGTTGCTGTGAATTGATGGGTTTTGTTGCTGTGAATTGATGGGTTTTGTTGCCGTGTGTTGATGGGTTTAGTTGCTGTGTATTGATGGATTTATTTGCTTTGTGTTGATGGGTTTAGTTACTGTTTATGGATGGGTGTAGTTGCTGTGTATTAATGGGTTTAGTTGCTGTGTGTTGATGGATTTAGTTGCTGTGTGTTGATGGGTTTAGTTGGTGTGTATTGATGGGTTTAGTTGCTGTGTATTGATGGGTTTAGTTGCTGTTTATTGATGCGTTTAGTTGCTGTGTATTGATGGGTTTAGTTGCTGTGTGTTTATGGGTTTAGTTGGTGTATATTGATGGGTTTTGTTGATGTGTATTGAAGTGGGGTTTAGTTAGTGTGTATTGATGGGTTTATTTGCTGTGTATTCATGGGTTTAGTTACTGTGTGTTGATGGGTTTAGTTGGTGTGTAATGATGGGTTTAGTTGGTGTGTAATGATGGGTTTAGTTGGTGTGTACTGATGGGTTTAGTTGCTGTGTATTAATGGGTTTAGTTCCTGTTTATTGGTGGGTTTAGTTGCTGTGTATTAATGGGTTTAGTTGCTGTGTATTGATGGGTTTAGTTGCTGTGAATTGATGGGTTTTGTTGCTGTGAATTGATGGGTTTTGTTGCTTTGTGTTGATGGGTTTAGTTACTGTTTATTGATGGGTTTAGTTGCTGTGTATTAATGGGTTTAGTTGCTGTGTGTTGATGGATTTAGTTGCTGTGTGTTGATGGGTTTAGTTGGTGTGTATTGATGGGTTTAGTGGCTGTGTATTGATGGGTTTATTTGCTGTTTACTGATGCGTTTAGTTGCTGTGTATTAATGGGTTTAGTTGCTGTGTATTGATGGGTTTAGTTGCTGTGTGTTTATGGGTTTAGTTGGTGTATATTGATGGGTTTTGTTGCTGTGTATTGAAGTGGGGTTTAGTTGGTGTGTATTGATGGGTTTAGTTACTGTGAGTTGATGGGTTTAGTTGGTGTGTATTGATGGGTTTAGTTGGTGTGTAATGATGGGTTTAGTTGGTGTGTATTGATGGGTTTTGTTGCTGTGTATTGATGGGTTAGTTCCTGTTTATTGGCGGATTTAGTTGCTGTGTATTAATGGGTTTAGTTGCTGTATATTGATGGGTTTAGTAGCTATTTATTGATGGGTTAGGTTACTGTGTGTTGATGTGTTTAGTTAGTGTGTATTGATGGGTTTAGTTACTGTGTATTGATGGGTTTAGTTGCTGTGTGTTGATGGATTTAGTTGCTGTGTGTTGATGGGTTTAGTTGGTGTGTATTGATGGGTTTAGTTGCTGTGTATTGATGGGTTTAGTTGCTGTGTATTGATGCATTTAGTTGCTGTGTATTAATGGGTTTAGTTGCTGTGTACTGATGGGTTTAGTTGCTGTGTGTTTATGGGTTTAGTTGGTGTATATTGATGGGTTTTGTTGCTGTGTATTGAAGTGGGGTTTAGTTGGTGTGTATTGATGGGTTTAGTTGCTGTGTATTCATGGGTTTAGTTACTGTGAGTTGATGGGTTTAGTTGGTGTGTATTGATGGGTTTAGTTGGTGTGTAATGATGGGTTTAGTTGGTGTGTACTGATGGGTTTAGTTGCTGTGTATTGATGGGTTTAGTTCCTGTTTAATGGTGGGTTTAGTTGCTGTGTATTAATGGGTTTAGATGCTGTGTATTGATGGGTTTAGTTACTGTGAGTTGATGGGTTTTGTTGCTGTGTATTGATGGGTTTAGTTGCTGTGTATTGATGGGTTTAGTAGCTATTTATTGATGGGTTAGGTTACTGTGTGTTGATGTGTTTAGTTAGTGTGTATTGATGGGTTTAGTTACTGTGTATTGATGGGTTTAGTTGCTGTGTATTGATGGGTTTAGTTCTGTTTATTGATGGGTTTATTTGCTGTGTGTTAATGGGTTTAGTTGCTGTGTATTGATGGGTTTAGTTGCTGTGTGTTGATGGGTTAAGTTGGTGTGTCCTGATGGGTTTAGTTGCTGTGTATTGATGGGTTTAGTTGGTGTTTATTGGTGGGTTTAGTTGCTGTGTATTAATGGGTTTAGTTGCTGTGTATTGATGGGTTTAGTTGCTGTGAATTGATGGGTTTTGTTGCTGTGAATTGATGGGTTTTGTTGCTCTGAATTGATGGGTTTTGTTGCTTTGTGTTGATGGGTTTAGTTACTGTTTATTGATGGGTTTAGTTGCTGTGTATTGATGGGTTTAGTTGCTGTGTGTTGATGGATTTAGTTGCTGTATATTGATGGGTTTAGTTGGTGTGTATTGATGGGTTTTGTTGCTGTGTATTTATGGGTTTAGTTGGTGTGTGTTGATGGGTTTTGTTGCTGTGTATTGATGGGTTTAGTTGCTGTGTATTTTGATGGGTTTAGTTGGTGTGTATTGATGGGTTTAGTTGGTGTATATTGATGGCTTTAGTTACTGTATATTGATGGGTTTAGTTACTATATATTGATGGGTTTAGCTGTTGTGTGTTGATGGGTTTTGTTGGTGTGTATTGATGGGTTTAGTTGGTGTCTGTTGATGGGTTTTGTTGCTGTGTATTTTGATGGGTTTAGTTGCTGTGTATTGATGGGTTTAGTTGGTGTGTATTGATGGGTTTAGTTGGTGTGTGTTGATGGGTTTTGTTGTTGTATATTGATGGGTTTAGTTGTTGTGTATTGATGGGTTCTGTTGCTGTCTGTTGATGGGTTTAGTTGGTGTGTATTGATGGGTTTTGTTGCTGTGTATTGACGGGTTTAGTTGGTGTATATTGATGGTTTTAGTTGATGTGTATTGATAGTTTTAGTTGGTGTGTATTGATGGTTTTAGTTGGTGTATATTGATGGTTTTAATTGGTGTGTATTGTTGGGTTTAGTTGGTGTATATTGATGGTTTTAGTTGGTGTGTATTGATGGGTTTAGTTGGTGTATATTGATGGGTTTAGTTGGTGTATATTGATGGTTTAGTTGGTGTGTATTGATGGTTTTAGTTGGTGTATATTGATGGTTTTAGTTGGTGTGTATTGATGGTTTTAGTTGGTGCATATTGATGGGTTTAATTGGTGTATATTGATGGTTTTAGTTGGTGTGTATTGATGGGTTTAGTTGGTGTATATTGATAGGTTTAGTTGGTGTATATTGATGGTTTTAATTGGTGTGTATTGATGGGTTTACTTGGTGTATATTGATGGTTTTAGTTGGTGTGTATTGATGGGTTTAGTTACTGTATATTAATGGGTTTAGTTACTGTATATTGATGGGTTTAGTTGGTGTATATTGATGGGTTTAGTTGGTGTGTATTGATGGGTTTAGTTGGTGTATATTGATGGGTTTAGTTGGTGTGTATTGATGGGTTAAGTTGGTGTAGATTGATGGGTTTAGTTGGTGTGTATTGATGGGTTTAGTTGGTGTAGATTGATTGTATATTGATTGGTGTATATTGATGGGTTTAGTTGGTGTGTATTGATGGTTTTAGTTGGTGTGTATTGATGGGTTTAGTTGGTATATATTGATGGGTTTAGTTGGTGTATATTGATGGGTTTAGTTGGTGTGTATTGATGGGTTTATTTGGTGTATATTGATGATTTTAGTTGGTGTGTATTGATGCGTTTAGTTGGTGTATATTGATGGGTTTAGTTGGTGTATATTGATGGGTTTAGTTACTGTATATTGATGGGTTTAGTTGGTGTTAATTGATGGGTTTAGTTGGTGTGTATTGATGGGTTTAGTTGGTGTGTATTGATGGGTTTAGTTGCTGTGTATATTGATGGTTTTAGTTGGTGTGTAATGATGGGTTTAGTTGGTGTATATTGGTGGGTTTAGTTGGTGTATATTGATGGGTTTAGTTGGTGTGTATTGATGATTTTAGTTGGTGTATATTGATGGTTTTAGTTGGTGTGTATTGATTGGTTTAGTTGGTGTATATTGATGGGTTTAGTTGGTGTATATTGATGGGTTTAGTTGGTCTGTATTGATGGTTTTAGTTGGTGTGTATTGATGGTTTTAGTGTGTGTGTATTGATGGTCTTAGCTAGTGTGTATTGATGGGTTTAGTTGGTATATATTGATGGGTTTAGTTGGTGTATATTGATGGTTTTAGTTGGTGTGTATTGATGGGTTTAGTTGGTGTATATTGATGGGTTTAGTTGGTGTATATTGATGGGTTTAGTTGGTGTATATTGATGGGTTTAGTTGGTGTATATTGATGGGTTTAGTTGCTGTGTATTTTGATGGGTTTAGTTGGTGTGTATTGATGGGTTTAGTTGCTGTATATTGATGGCTTTAGTTACTGTATATTAATGGGTTTAGTTACTGTATATTGATGGGTTTAGTTGGTGTATATTGATGGGTTTAGTTGGTGTGTATTGATGGGTTTAGTTGGTGTATATTGATGGGTTTAGTTGGTGTGTATTGATGGGTTTAGTTGGTGTAGATTGATGGGTTTAGTTGGTGTGTATTGATGGGTTTAGTTGGTGTAGATTGATTGTATATTGATTGGTGTATATTGATGGGTTTAGTTGGTGTGTATTGATGGTTTTAGTTGGTGTGTATTGATGGGTTTAGTTGGTATATATTGATGGGTTTAGTTGGTGTATATTGATGGGTTTAGTTGGTGTATATTGATGGGTTTAGTTGGTGTGTATTGATGGGTTTATTTGGTGTATGTTGATGATTTTAGTTGGTGTGTATTGATGCGTTTAGTTGGTGTATATTGATGGGTTTAGTTGGTGTATATTGATGGGTTTAGTTACTGTATATTGATGGGTTTAGTTGGTGTATATTGATGGGTTTAGTTGGTGTATATTGATGGGTTTAGTTGGTGTGTATTGATGGGTTTAGTTGCTGTATATTGATGGCTTTAGTTACTGTATATTGATGGGTTTAGTTACTGTATATTGATGGGTTTAGTTGGTGTGTATTGAAGTGGGGTTTAGTTGGTGTGTATTGATGGGTTTAGTTGCTGTGTATTCATGGGTTTAGTTACTGTGAGTTGATGGGTTTAGTTGGTGTGTATTGATGGGTTTAGTTGGTGTGTAATGATGGGTTTAGTTGGTGTAGATGACGGTGGTTTGTTTGTGAGGAGGTAATGTTCTGCAGGGTAAACTGAGGAAGGGAGCGCTGGACTCTGAAGCTGTCGTCGCTGATCGACTACTTTGGGGAAAACGGGGCAAATTGTGTAAATTTGATTTTTCAGCGAGCGAGGGATGACACCCAGCGGAGGATGAGTCACTGAGCCAGGGGCATGCTGGGAAATGTGGGACTGGAGCGTCTGGGCAGTTTGGGAGTGGGTATCTGCTCATGAGATCTGTTTACGACGCCTCTGCTGCTCTTTTTGCTGTTTGTTCTTTTCTCCTTCCTCTCGGCTTCTTCTCTTCTCCTTTTCATCCTGTGTGTGTGTGTTTTGCTCTGTCCCTCCCTCTCCCTCTCTTTTCACATCCATCACACTGCTCACTCACTCGCCTCACTCTCACGCTCTATCTCTCTCTCACACACTCACTCTTTCACTCTCACACACTCTCCTCACGGCTCTCTCTCTCCTCTCCTTTAACACTTTTCTCAGTTCTCACTCTTGCCAATCTCTGCTCTCTTCACTCTGCCACCCCCCCTCTTTTTTGTTGCTCAGTCTCTCACTCTCCATTTCTTTTTTCTTCTCATATTTTCACACTCTTACGCTCTCTAATATTTTTTCTCTGTTCCAGTGATCTCATTCTCATTCTTTCTCTTTCTTTCACTTACTTAATCTGCTCTCTCTCATTTTCATTCCTCCACTCTCATTTTCCCCTGCATTCTCACACATCCTCATGTTTTAATTTTTCTCTTCCTCCCTTTGAACACTTTCTTCCATTCCTTTGTTTCAGTCTTTCACACTCTCTCTCTTTCTGTTTTCAATCATTAATTGACTTATTAATTTTCTCGCACTCTTTTCTCGCTCTTTCTCTTTTTTCATGTATTGTCTCTGTTTCTCTCACTTTGCCCTGATTCACACTTTTTTTCTGTCTATTTTTCTCTCAGATTTCTTTTTCCACCCTGTCTCTTCCATTCTTAGAGATCCTGGGTGGCTTCACTGGTGACCGTTTCTGTAAAAACAACATAATGAAAATAATTGTCATAAAGAAATCAGTTAATTAATTCATCAAATTAAAAATATCTTAAAAATAATCAAATATTGTAATCAAATAAAAGTAAATTAGACATTCATTAAACACTGTGAAATATGGCACAATAAGCAATAAGCATTTCCACTCTTATTTACAGTGGTGATGTAGGGGTGGACTGGGTTTGATGTGGGTGGGGTTGAGTAGTGTGTAGGTGGAGTATTTATGATGAGTGTTGCTCCCTGTCCTTCAGGAGAGAGGTGCTTGGAGTCCTTTGCTGAGTGAGATTTGGATCGGAATTTTCCAGATCTGGGTCGAGGTTTTGAGTTTTTGGGTGAAGTTTTCACAAGTCGGTGTGGAGTTTGACCAATCAGAGGACTCGTTAGGCACGTGTGGAACGCTATTGGCTGAGGTCTCCTGGTTCTGTGACTGAGCGCCTCCGGAGCCGTACAGAAGGAGAGTTGTTTGGCGGTCACGTGACTCCTGCGGGCTCCAAGTAGTTCCAGGAAGCTCTAGGCGGCCAATTTAAATGCGTAGAGTCAGGGAGAGAAACTGCGTGTTTTTGGTCATTAGTCTTTAATAAATGCATTGGTTCGCAGTATTTCTACAGCACACCGACCTGTGTATGTGGTTACATATATTTTTAAAATCCACTATACAGGATTAGTGTGAAATTCTGGCGTTACTTGCCTTGTATGTATATTTTGACTGTCTGTGAGGAGTGTGGTGTGTTCTCCCTGTGTCTGCGTGGGTTTCCTCCGGGTGACTGTCTGTGAGGAGTGTGGTGTGTTCTCCCTGTGTCTGTGTGGGTTTCCTCCGGGTGCTTCGGTTTCCTCCCACAGTCCAAAAACACACGTTGGTAGGTGGATTGGCGACTCAAAAAGTGTCCGTGTGTGAGTGAATGTTTGTGTCTGTGTTGCCCTGTGAAGGACTGGCACCCCCAGAGAAACACAGAGGTTTAATCCCAAATCACTCCATACTCCCAATGTAGTGCACTACGCAAGTAATAAATTACTGAATATAGATCTTAACAATGCATTATATATTTATAATACAGCATTGTTTTTACTAAGTCACATGTGGGAACCTGAAATCTAGTGCTATCTGCATGTGTACATTGTAGTTTTGAGACTTCTGTAATTCACCCTGTAGTCAGTGAGGAGCTGTTTGAATTTTGAAAAAGATCCGTTTTCCTCATTCACACTAGAACACTGACAGCTGTGTTTTCAGAAATCTCCACCTTGAAGAACGTTTTTGGAGAACCTTCATTTTCAGTGACCTCAAACGCAGACAAAAATCAGGGGACTGGGTTTAGGGCTGAGCTCCTGGGCTTTCAGTGCTTTATATTACAGGGTGTTTTCATCACTGGATTTTAGATGGAGCCAGAATTGTTGAGCTCTGTTTTGGACCAGTATAATCAGTGGATATCGGCCTAATTCTGCCCTGCACTCATCTGCAGGTGGGATGCTCTGTGGGATGCTTCCCCCATGTTTCCCCCATGCTTCCCCCATCTACTGTAGTCGAGTTTACTGAGTGGACCCCAGACCTCACTTCCATACAGAGCAATAGACACAATTACACTCTCAAATATAATACAGCGGATTCTAATTGGGAGCTCTATTTTATGGAATTTGATTCTTTATTGCTCTTTGTGCCTTTTCCTTTCATGCATTCACTCCCAGATCAAAGCCCCCTGAGGCGCGGGTGCTCAGGCCGAGGTGTGTGCCGTGTAAAACATGCTCTAGGGCGGTGTTTTCTAGAGTGAACAGGTGTCTGTTTCTCTGAGACTTGACTTTCTTTTTGGAAGATTACAAAACACAGTTTTATCCAAATTGACTCTTAGCGGGCAGTTCTGACAGAACTGCTCCACCAGGTCCAGCTGCAGCAGTAGCCCCTGCTCTGTTGGGGACAGCAGCACCAGGTCGTCTGCACAGAGCAGGAATTTAACCTCCGTGTTGCTGAGGGTGAGTCCAGGGGCTGCAGATTGTTCCGGTAGCACCTCCGATATCGATACAGGTATTGAACAGGTATTGAACACTGAGTGAAGTGTTCAGTTCTTTTGTAGCCCATTTCACATTTGTTATTTAGATAAATATATATGGATTTAACAATGTCATATACTTTACCTTTACACCACATTTCAGAGTCTGATAAGAGTCCAGTGTCCGATAAAAGAGTGTGATTTCTCTTCTCCACTATTTCTCTACCGTCTACTTCTCTTCCCCTGTTTAGTCTCTCTTTTTCTTCATCATTCTCTCTCTCTCTCTCTCTCCTTCCTTCTCTCTACTGCCATGTAGCCCCTTTCTCCCTCCAATTGTTCTCCTTTATCCCTCTCCTTGCTGTCCCTCTCCTACCTCTCTTCTTTTCAGCCCTTCTCTCACTTTTTATCTTATAATCATGTTATCACTCAGTCTATCTCCCCTCATTTTCTCTCTTCATTTCTCTCTTACGCTCTACCTCTCCCCCATCTGTCTCCATTGTGTTCTTTATTTTCTGTGTATCATCTGCCTTTTCCCTTTTTTCTCTTGTTCACATACCGCTCTCTTATCCGTAATGTAACTCTCTCTCTCTCTCTCTCTCTGCAGGTGGAGGTATGGCAGTATTATTTGTTCTTTTGATTCTCGTGGTGCTTGACTCTCTCTCCGAGGCGGCGCACAATACAACTGCAGGTAAAATGAGAGTGTATAGTCGTGCTTGTGAGGTTTATTATGTTGTGTGTGTGTGTGTGTGTGTGTGTGTTTTCCCTAAGTGTCTCCTTTCTGTGCTTTGGTAAATTGTTCTTGTGCTGAAGTGTGGATGTGTAAATGTGTTTGTTTTAGAGTGTGTGTGTGTGTGTGTGTGTGTGTGTGTGAACCCAGTGTTTAGTGGAGCCTCTGTATTTATATTCCGTTTAGGTCTGGGCTGTTATTCTCCTCCAGAATCAGTCCGGATCTCCAAATGTAATTTCGATCACGTCTTCTCAGCCCTGCTCTAATTGGCCGCTTCCTATCTCAGACACTGCAGGCCCGGCCAGACGGCTTCAGCCCAATTGCAGCGGCTAATGAAACACAATATCAACAGTATTAGGCACCTGAAAAGCTGTAATAACCAAATGCATCATTGCCTGTGTGTTTCATTCGGCCCTCTGTGTGTTTCATGGCCTGTTGAACAGTAAAGTGCCCAGGGCTTACACACAGCAGCAGTACAAACCTATCCCCTCTGATCAAGTTATTGTCCGGATCAGTCACAACACTTTATTTCACACCGTCGCCATTTAAGAACAGCAGCTGCTGATCAGTGAGTGTTGTTTTAAAGAGCACGGAATAGGACAAGCTTTTATACGTTTTACACAGCACTGAACAGGGCTAGGGCAGGAGGGTGGGGCAGCTCCAGGGTCCTGGGTTCAATACCTGCCTTAAGACACAGGGAGAACACACCACACTCCTCACAGACAGTCACCCGGAGGAAACCTACGCAGACACAGGGAGAACACACCACACTCCTCACAGACAGTCACCTGGAGGAAACCCACACAGACACAGGGAGAACACACCACACTCCTCACAGACAGTCACCCAGAGGAAACCCACGCAGACACAGGGAGAACACACCACACTCCTCACAGACAGTCACCCGGAGGAAACCCACGCAGACACAGGGAGAACACACCACACTCCTCACAGACAGTCACCCGGAGGAAACCCACGCAGACACAGGGAGAACACACCACACTCCTCACAGACAGTCACCCGGAGCGGGAATAGAACCCACAACCTCCAGGTCCCTATTGCTGTGTGACTGCGACACTACCTGCTGCACCACTGTGCCGCCTTTTTTTAAATTAATGATTAATAATAATTATAAATATTTTTGGAATATATCAAATATTTGAATAATTTATTATAGCATGAGGCAGAGATGTTTGCACAGGAAACACTTTTACCCAGAGACAGAAATGTAAATCTATTCCTCCTCACAGAGCACAGAGCAGCTACATGGGGGGCGTACACATGGATGAAATACCTGGTCGTATTAATCACTATCATATGCGTGGGCTGATCATACACACGGTTCCCCATGGTCATAGCGCTGTCTTCATACACTGTTTGCACAGGTAGCTGCAGTGAGCAGTTATATCAAATATTTTCAGAGTACCCTCTCAGAACATGGTGAGAGCATGCCCCCTGTTTCCCTTGTGTAAATTATCCAGGACCACTGGATAAAACACTGTGTATTTAATCTGTATCTTTTCATTAGAAGGAAAAAAAACATTCTTCAATTAATGTTAAGAAAAAAATTCACAATTTAATATTATTCACACTAATTTTGGACCCATTTATTTTGGTTGCTTTTGGCTGAACTGTTCCAAATGGTGGGTGTTGTATTTGCCGCAGAGACGTGGGGGTTGCTTGTATTAATCTTGTTTGAATCCTTATAAAATTATCCAGGAAATATACAAAGGCTTGTGCACCACACCAACATCTGCACACATCCGAATCCCCATGAATGCAATATCACTTTTTTTTTAGTCTGCATAAAATTCAGATATATACACATGCACACACACACGCACACACTCCCGCTGGCCTCTCCTGGCCCCTGATGCTGGATTTGATGATTACTGTAATTAGCTGGTGACACTGAAGGTGAACTAGGCTGTAATAACAGACTGAAGCAGGCCCACTCCCTCAGTCTGTCAGAAACCTGAGGGCCCTGGAGGGAGAGTCGACATTTACGCTGGATTGGAAGTCCATTACTGGAATCAAATGTATATGCATGCAGGAAAAAACGGGGCTACATGTATCTGCAGCCATTCACGCTCTGCTATTATGCGTGGCCCTGCCGCTCCAAACTCATTTTCCCATTGTGTGACTTGGTTTAAGCTGTGTGGGGTATTCCTACGAACTAAAGGGAATGAAATATAGCCTTTTCATTCAATTACAGCGGCGGGGATGCAGTGCCGAGGGGATAGAAGTCTTTACCCATTTGTCTGAATGGCTTTTGTAAAAGACTGGCTCCTCTGATGGCTGTCACCATCGCTCTACTGGCTGCAGGCTTGATTCGGCTGTGGTTATGTTCAAAAGGCGAAGAGCGCCACCTGCTGGTCTCTGCCTTCAACACTGTCTCCAAAATGGACAGCCATTCTGTCGGTGTCCAGTTCCAGAAAAGAAAAGCACTTCTCTTTCTCTCTCAGGGGAATCCCCTCCGCCATCTTGAAGGACATTTTCATTGTAAAAATGTTCGAAGAGAAGTTTTTCACAGACTCTAAAACCCTCAGTGAATGAGTCTACAGCAATCTGAGATACAACACTAGCAACTGCACACCTTTCAGCTAGCGTTATGTGTGTTTATTTAATCATAATCTGTGGATAGAGATTGAATATGGTTCAGTAAATAACAAATAACATTCCCAGTAAACATTTAGTCGTTGATTCAACGTTGAAATAACTGAATGACTGCCGTCTAATCAACGTTCTCTTAAGGTTGAAAATGAAAGTTGAAAAGACGTCCAAACACAGACATTGAAAAGACGACTATTAGACGTATTTTGGACGTCCATTGACGTTATTAAATGGTCCCGAAATAAATTACTTGTATAAAGCTATAAAGGTTGATAACCTTGGACGTCCACTGACGTTATCGATTGGTCACCACTTAACTAACTTATTAAGATGGAATTTGGACGTCCATTGACGTTTAAAATATGTCCTTGACGGACAGACTACTTTTAGACCTATTTTGAAAGTCCAGGGACGTTCCTTGTTTACTGGGTTACTTATTGTGCTAGCCAGAGTGGTGTAAATGTGTATGGATATATCAGAATACTTTATTTAATTAAAGTACCCGAGGCTAGCTTAAAGGTATTGAGTACAAAAGATTGATGTAAATACATTAAAAACAGTAAAAGTACAAATACATAATTTACTTGCTGATCGTTTAAATATTTAATGTTCAATGAAAGTAGTAACAGAGAGGAAGATATAATGAAATGATTAAGTTTTGTACACTGTAATGTGATTTAGCTTTGTATTTGTTAATGTTCGTTGCGGTTTGTTCCTAATGTGTTCTCCCTGGGTCCGATCTTTTTTCCAGAACCAGAAAAATGTTCTCCAGCTATGTGTTCACATACAATGGCGTGGGTTGTTGTCGGAACTCATCAAAGTGGTTAATTATGACTCTTTTAAGAGGACCACACGAGAGTAAATATAAATACAAAAAAAATATTTAAAAATAAATATTGGGTAAAATTAGGGTGACCAGACGTCCTCTTTTCCCTGGACATGTCCTCTTTTTTTAGACTTAAAAAAATGTCCGGGCGGAATTTCACAAACGTCCGGGATTTTGTTTTTCTAGAGCTTACATAGAACTTCGAGAAGCGTTTCGTTCACAAACTAGTCCCGCCCTCCCCTACTCCGATTGGTTCGCTTGAGTGAGAAGGGGGCGTGGTGAAGTAGCTTAAAATCTTCTGATTGGACGGTCTGACTGTAGAGCTACCGTTATTGGTCGATAATCTTCTCTGTAAACATTTAATTGGTCAGTCTGCACGTCAGTAGTCCTTGTTTACGTCAGGCAAAGTTCATGTACCCACCCTCATCTCGAGCAGCTATGCCGAAACGTAAATGTAAGTTCTCGGATGAATTAAAAAAAGAAATTCCCATGTTTTCCCATGTGTAGCAAATAAAGGTGTAAAGGACCTAAAAGCACACATAGGTTCAGCTAAGAATACAACGGCAGCGAGGGGCGTGACCTCATCAACCCCCCACCCCCCGAGACGTGTCCTCTTTTTCACCATCTCAGATCTGGTCACCCTAGTAAAATATTGGTGGATTGGCAACTCAAGTGTCCGTAGGTGTGTGTGTGTGTGAGTGTGTGTGTGTGTGTGTGGCCCTGTGAAGGACTGGCGCCCCCTCCAGTGTGTGTTCCCGCCTGTCCACCAGTGCTCCATAGCATATCTCAGCTTGTTAGCTAAGTGGGGCTTTGGGATTAGTCTATTATAAAGAAATTATTCTTTGTATTTGTTTTTATTTCATGCCCCTTTTCCCCGCTGAGGAAGTATGTGGACACAATGACCCTATGTCTCTCTATTTTACATTTTGAAACGTATTCATCAGATGAAGTCATGTGTAATGGCCGTGTGACACAGATATAAACGGGAAGGCAAAGGCCCCCAGAGTGAGGCAGACAGACTGGACAGTCTTGCTCTAACGCTTCATTTCACTGCACTCTCTGTCTCACTGTCCGCTGTGTATTTTCAGGCTGTGCTATCATTCGTCCGCCCAGAGATGGAGGGATTAGATACAGAGGACTCACACAAGAACAGGTACACAGACATTTGAAGATGTTATCAAAACTGGACCTACGCTGCAGATTGGAATCTCCATTGTATAATCTGGAATTAAATAAATGATATTACAATATTAAGAGTAGGTACAGTACATGTCAGGCCACTCTATAAAGTCTGGGTAGCAGTACGGGTAAGTACTCTAAAATGTGGGCTGTAATTTAAAGTATTAGCTAAGACTTGACCTAAAATATACGTTCATAGATACAGAGGGAAAAATAAGTATTTGATGCACTGCCAATTTTGCAAGTTTTCCCCAACTACAAGGAATGGAGAGGTCTGTAATTTCTATCATAGGTTCACTTCGACTGTGAGAGACAGAGAAATCACGTTGTATGATTTTTAAATAATTAATTAGCATTTTATTGCATGAAATAAATATTTGATACAATAGAAAAACAACTTAATATTTGGTACAGAAACCTTCCTGTAGTTTGCACACACTGCAGGAGGGATTCTGACCCACTCCTCCATACAGATCTTCTCCAGATCTTTCAGGTTTTGTGGCTGTTGCTGGGCAACTTTGTGTTTCAGCTCCCTCCAAAGATTTTCTATTAGGTTCAGATCTGGAGACTAGCTCGGCCACTCCAGGACCTTGAAAAGCTTAGCTGCCCTGGCTGTGTGTTTCGGGTCATTGTGAGGCTGGAAGACCCAGCCACGACACATCTTCATTGCTCTTACTAAGGGAAGGAGGTCGATGACCAAAATCTTGCGATACACATGACCCCATCCATCCTCCCTTCAATACGGTGCAGTCTTACTGTCTCCTTTGTGGAAAAGCACCCCCAAAGTATGATGTTTCCATCCCCATGCTTCACGTTTGGGACGGTGTTCTTGGGGGTGGTACTCATCCCTCTTCCTCTTCCAAACACGGCCAGTGGAGTTGATACCAAAAAGCTCTATTTTGGTCTCATCTGACGACAGGACCCTCTCCCATGACTCATGATCATCCAGATGGTGATTGGCGAACTTCAAACGGACCTGGACGTTTGCTGGCGTGAGCAGTGGGACCTTGCGTGCCCTGCAGGATTTTAATCCACGACGGCGTAGTGAGTTACTAACTTACTGGTCCTAGCTCTCTTCAGGTCATTGACCAGGTCCTCCTGTGTAGTTCTGGGCTGATTCCTGACCTGTCCCAGAATCATCCTGACCCCACGAGGTGAGATCTTACATGGAACCCCAGACCGAGGAAGACTGACAGTCATCTTGTGTTTCTTCCATTTTCTAATAATTGCGCCAACAGTTGTTGCCTTCTCACCAAGCTATTGTCCTGTAGTCCATCCCAGCCTTGTGCAGGTCTACAGTTTTGACCCTGGTGTCCTCAGACAGCTCGGTGGTCTTGGAGATGGGGTGTGATTGATTGAGTGTATGGACAGGTGTCTTTTTTACAGGTAACAAGATCAAACAGGTGCAATTAATACAAGGAATTAGTGCAGAATAGGAGGTCTGTGAGAGCCAGAATTCTTGCTGTATATTTAAATGTATATGCAAATTAATTATTTAAAAATAATACAATGTGATTTTCTGGATTTTTGTTTTAGATTCTGTCTCTCACAGTCGAAGTGAAGCTACGATAAAAATGACAAACCCCTCCATTCCTTGTAGGTTGCAAAATCAGCAGTGTATCAAATATTTATTGTCCTCACTGAAGATAGATTGATGGGTAAGAAAAGTACTAAAACAAAAGGGAGAAATATGGCACATGATCAACTACACTTTTTAAAAAAACCTTTTCTTTCTTATATTTTAATATAATTTAAATTGGGCTGATGAAGTGTCATACTTAAATATGTTTGTATCTTATATCTTTATGTTGCATCTTTATGTTGTATCTTAATGCTTTGCTATTTCTTAAACATAATTGAATCACCTAATGTTAATTGTGTCAAAATTATGACAAATGACCAATGGGTATTACTTCAAATAAAATGTACTTTAAAAGTTACATTTTGTTTTCATTTGTTGTAAATGTTTTTTTTTTTTTTTTTGTAAAGCTTTTTAGGACTTACAAGGTCTTTCCTACTAGCAAAAATGTTCTGCATGTTTGTGTAATCAAATAAATTTTTCTTTTATAATTCTACAACTGTATTTAATACGATAAAAAATAATTACTGAGCTGAAAGCAATGTTAGATGTGTCCACACTGATGAACAGAGCTGTAATTCTAATATAACTCTCTCTCTCTTCCTCTCGCTCTCTCTCTCTCCCTCTCTCTCTCCCAACATCTCTCTCTCTCTCCCACCCTCTCTCTCTCTCTCTCTCTCCCAACCTCTCTCTCTCTCTCTCTTCCTCTCGTTCTCTCTCCCACACTCTCTCTCTCCCAACATCTCTCTCTCTCTCTCTCCCACCCTCTCTCTCTCTCTCTCCCCACCCTCTCTCTCTCTCTCTCCCTCTCCCACCCTCTCTCTCTCTCACCCTCTCTCTCTCTCTCTCACCCTCTCTCTCTCTCTCTCACCCTCTCTCTCTCTCTCTCTCCCACCCTCTCTCTCTCTCTCCCACCCTCTCTCTCTCTCTCCCACCCTCTCTCTCTCTCTCCTCCCACCCTCTCTCTCTCTCTCTCCCTCTCCCACCCTCTCTCTCTCCCTCTCCCACCCTCTCTCTCTCTCTCCCACCCTCTCTCTCTCTCTCTCCCACCCTCTCTCTCTCTCTCTCTCCCACCTCTCTCTCTCTCTCTCTCTCTCCCACTTCTCTCTCTCTCTCTCCCACCTTCTCTCTCTCTCTCTCTCTCCCACCTTCTCTCTCCCACCCTCTCTCTCCACCCTCTCTCTCTCCCACCCTCTCTCTCTCCCACCCTCTCTCTCTCTCTCACCCACCCTCTCTCTCTCTCTCTCTCACCCTCTCTCTCTCTCTCTCTCTCTCTCCACCCTCTCTCTCTCTCTTTCTCCCACCCTCTCTCTCTCTTTCTCCCACCCTCTCTCTCTCTCTCCCACCCTCTCTCTCTTTCTCCCACCCTCTCTCTCTCCCCCACCCTCTCTCTCTCCCACAA
>NC_089805.1:41188528-41211028 GCF_029633855.1 Hoplias malabaricus
ACACACTCTATCAGATTTCTCCCACCCTCTCTCTCTCTCTCTCTCTCTTTCTCCCACCCTCTCTCTCTCTCTCTTTCTCCCACCCTCTCTCTCTCTCCCACCCTCTCTCTCTCTCTTTCTCCCACCCTCTCTCTCTCTCTCTCTCTCCCACCCTCTCTCTCTCTTTCTCCCACCCTCTCTCTCTCTCTCTCTCTCTCTTTCTCCCACCCTCTCTCTCTTTCTCCCACCCTCTCTCTCTCTCCCACCCTCTCTCTCTCTCTCTCTCTCCCACCCTCTCTCTCTCTCTCTCTCTCCCACCCTCTCTCTCTCTCTCTCTCTCCCATCCTCTCTCTCTCTCTCTCTCTCTCCCACCCTCTCTCTCTCTCTCTCTCTCCCACCCTCTCTCTCTCTCTCTCCCACCTCTCTCTCTCTCTCTCCCACCCTCTCTCTCTTTCTCCCACCCTCTCTCTCTTTCTCCCACCCTCTCTCTCTCTTCTCCCACCCTCTCTCTCTTCTCCACCTCTCTCTCTCTCTCCACCCTCTCTCTCTCTCTTTCTCCCACCCTCTCTCTCTCTCTCTTCTCCCACCCTCTCTCTCTCTCTCTCTTCTCCCACCCTCTCTCTCTCTCTCTCTCTTTCTCCACCCTCTCTCTCTCTCCTCTCTTTCTCCCACCCTCTCTCTCTCTCTCTCTCTCCCACCCTCTCTGTTTCTCTCTCTCTCTCTCTCTCTCTCTCTAGATCCGCAGTGTGCAGGTTTTGCCGGTTGATTATGAGATTGAATACATCTGCAGAGGGAACAGGGTCATTGTGGGGCCAAAGGTCAGGAAGTGTCTGCCCAACGGCACCTGGACTGACCTCAACCAGCGCAGCAAGTGCTGTAAGATTACCTTTATTTAACTTTCTTTCTTTCTCCTTTTCTGTTATTGCCTGTCTCCTTGACTCTCCCCTATCTCTCTCTCTCCTTTTCTGTGTTATTGCCCATCTTCTTGACTCTCCCCTATATAGCTCTCTCTCTCTCTCTGTGTCTCTGTATTGTTTCCAGTCTATATTTTCTACATCTCTTACATTATATTATAAGATCTAAGGTGTTGACTAATTAGAAAGTTCCACTGGAGATGAACCGGAGAACCAGGGTAATACCACAAACTGAGGAGTGTCATGGTTTTTCACAGCACTGCTTTATTCTTTCTGTCCCATGAACCTATTAAAACACAGAGCAATGAGGTTAACAGCACTTCCCTGTGAAAGCAAACGAGTGCCTTCCATTTACACCATTTACCCCCTGCTGTACTTGCTGCCGAATTCAGTATACACGCCAATCAGCCGTAACGTTAACGCCACCTCTGTGTTTTTGCACTTTTGGTCCATTTCATCATCCTGTGAACACAGAAGTGTACTTTGTAGTTCTATATTTATCAGCGGTCCACTCTGTGAGACTCTCCTGCCCGAGTGCTCCACCTTGTAGATGCAAAGGCAGAGACAGGAGCTCGTATGTTGCTGCACGGTTTGTGTTCGTCATCCACATCCCCAGCCGTGGATTGTGAAAGGAGGACAGTGTTGTTCCTTCACTTCCATGTGCTCTAAGGCACGTCAGCTCTGGATGTTGCTCTGGAAGCTAGACTTGCAGGTGTCCACAAACTACTGACCACAGTTTGTCCTTGGTGCTTTGAAAACACTCACCGAATGCGTGGAGATGTCTTTGATGGAGGTTCTTAAAAGAAGTTCAGTTCCTCTGCTGTTTCCAAATGTCTCAGTATGTACTTTGTATCATGAAAATGTCTTGAAAAGTTGTGACATGATATTTTTGCCCTATCTTCTAACCTCCTGTCTGTGTCCTGATTCAGTGCTGCCGTGTGCGAAGGTGTGGACCTCTCTGGAGAATGGCCGGGTGCAGCTGATCCCCCCTGGGCCTGCGGTGGAGGGGACAGTGGTGCATTACAGCTGTCTGACTGGCTTCATCCTGGAGGGCAGGAACAGCACTCAGTGCACAAAGATGGGCAAATGGGACTCGCCCAAACCTATGTGCCGCTGTGAGTCAGACACTGTGTGTGTGTGTGGTAATTCTGAGGGTCATTTCTGTTTTTTGGAGAATTAAACAAATGTAAATAGAGCTGGACGATATGGTCAAAATTAAATCACAATATATTTCTTTATTGTGGTCGATACGATATAATTCTGATATCAACATGAACAATGAAAAAGCCACAGAAAAACAGCCAAGAACTGTAACATGAAATCACAATTAAACAACATCCTCTTGGCTTTGTCAATATTAATATTTTTACAACTAACTTTAAAATTGAGTGCAGTGAAGTGACGACAGTGCCCTGTAATGATCGTCAATGAGAAACAGATGCTGTAAATAATGTATACTGAAATATTGAAAATGTGTTTAAAAATCATATTGTTATTGAAACATTTTATATCAAAATATAAAGGGTGGGCTATTTATATGGATACACCTTAATAAAATGGGAATGGTTGGTGATATTAACTTCCTGTTGACTGTAACTTCCGGTGATATAAACTTTTCAAGACGGGTGGTGACCATGGCGGCCATTTTGAAGTCAGCCATTTTGGATCCACTTTTGTTTTTTCAATGGGAAGAGGGTCATGTGACACATCAAACCTATTGGGAATTTCACAAGAAAAACAATGGTTTTAACGTATCTTTATTCTGTCATTAGTTATTTACATGTTTCTGACCACTTATAAAATGTGTTCACTTATAAAAGTGCTGCCCATTGTGTCGGATTGTCAATGCAACCCTCTTCTCCCACTCTTCACACACTGATAGCAACGCCGCAGGAGAAATGCTAGCACAGGCTTCCAGTATCCGTAGTTTCAGGTGCTGCACACCTTGATGGTATGGTGTGGTATATGGAACACAAAGATAGTTCCATTCTTCATCAATAGAAACCTCAAGGCCACTGGATATGAGAAATTGCTACATGACGATGTGTTTTCCTCTTTATGCACTGAAGCTGGCACGTTCCCTGAGTTTTTCCAGCAAGATGGTGCACCACCACATTATGGGTGTCAGGTCCGAGCATTCCTAGATGAACAGTTTCCTGGAAAGTGGATTGGTCGTCGTGGGCCAGTTAAATGGCCCCCAAGGTCTCCGATCTGACCCCCTTAGACTTTTATCTTTGGGGTCATCTGAAGGCAGTTGTCTATGCTGTGAAGATACGAGATGTGCAGCACCTGAAACTATGGATACTGGAAGCCTGCGGTGTTGCTATCAGTGTGTAAAGAGTGAGAGAAGAAGGTTGCATTGGCAATCCAACACAATGGGCAGCACTTTGAACACATTTTATAAGTGGTCAGAAACTTGTAAATAACTCATTAAAGAATAAACATTAAAACCAAGCACACCATTGTTTTTCTTGTGAAATTCCCAATGTTTGATGTGTCACATCACCCTCTTCCCATTGAAAAAACAAAAGTTGGATCCAAAATAGCCGACTTCAAAACGGCCGCCATGGTCACCACCCGTCTTGAAAAGTTTCCCCCCTCCCATATACTAATGTGCCACAAACAGGAAGTTAATATCACCAACCATTCCCATTTTATTAAGGTGTATCCATATAAATGGCCCACCCTGTATTATTTTATTAATGGCAAATAAACACACACACACACACATATATATATACATATACATATATATATATATATATATATATATATATATGAAAAGTATTAAAATGTCTTTTTCTTTTCCTCTTTTTCTTAATGCAGACGACAGACATCACACAGGTGAGAGCAAAAATTCCTATTACTTCAGACTTTTATTTAACAGCCAGGCTGCCGAGAGCAACTACACACAGTGCAGTGTTTAACAGAAAACAGCACACACGCTCACTGGACACTGTCTGATATGTATACATGTTTACCTGTTACACTTTCACATTAATCACACACACACACACACACACACACACACACACACACACACACACACACACGAACTCACCCAGACTATCATCAGTTTCACTGTTGTGCTGAGAAAGGTCCACTACAATGGTCCCGTGCTAAGAAAATGGCCAGTGATGACTGGGATAAAGGGACTGATAAATTGTGTTGGCTACTCTCTGTAAGTATTCACCTCTGTGCTGCAGCTCATGAAGTGCCTAGTGAGAGGAAGTACTCTACATTTTTAAAAAATCCAGTCTCAGTTGCACCACCCTCCACCATGTGGGCCAGAAACATCAAACCAAACTGTCTGTTCTGACTGCTCTTTGCCTGTATCTCAAGGAATTTGTGTAATAGGCTTCACCTGATGCTGAATCCCTGCAGTCCTCAATAAGAGCCACAGAGGGCGACTGCGAGCACCCTTTACATTGGCAAAATAAAACATGGTACACTCTACACCAGAGGGCGTCACAGCTGGACTTTGAAACCAGATTCCAGGCTGGGATTTTTAATGACTGACTGGAGTTACATTATAGATACAACTGCAAATGGACTGGACTGGCCAGGTCATAGCATACTGGTCAACCACTTTTAAATCCCAGCCTGGAAACTGGATCCAAGATGGAGATTTGAAGACCTTTGTACCGACACCCTCACAGACCTCTCAAGCCTTCTCTGGACCTCCCTGCCAGAAGAGGGCAGTGTCTAATTTCATTGTGTTCATAGCTGGTACTATAACACCTCCTACTTCAGTCTTCCATCCAGAGGGGGCAGTGTTGCTCAAATCATAAATACTGCAGTGTCACAGTAGTTTTTCACTTTACACACAAGGTGGTGCTAAAATACAGATTTGTGTGAGGTGCAGTTACAGAAAAATGCCACTGAGGGCGGTACTGAGCAAATGAAATGAATAGGGGTGGGGAAGTCGTTGAGAATGAATAGAGGCCTATGGCACGTTCCTATTGTAGACAGACAGCAACCCACTGGTGGATTTTAACTGATTTTATAAAAACATTATACTCCTTTCTACTTTCCCAAAATGTAAGGACTTTCCTGCATGAAGGAAAACAACATGGAGTACTGTGCAAATGTCAGAGACCACCCTGTATATTTCATTTCAGTGGTCCAAATGCAGCTATACAGGAGGTTTCTCACCCTATATTTCTACCTGATGTTAACGTCAATATATTGTGGCCTTTGAAGAAGGTCCCAGAGCTTAAGGTGTTGATTGGAACTGGACTTTTGTGGCACAACAGTAGTTAATCATAAACTAGCAGCCTTCTGCACTAAAGAATAACAGAGGCACGGACTGCTGTCCTTTCCAGGGTGTCTCACTTCCTTATGCCCAGCCAGTTCAGATAGCCCCTGGACCTACTGTGACCCTGATCAGGGCGAAGAGGATAAAGTGATTAAAGAAAATGAATATCATCCCTGTCCAATAAAAAAACATGTATCTTCAAAATAGCAACTTTACAGGAGAAAGAAAAAAAACGTCTTAAATTTCAGTGGAAGTCAGTGTAAACATATTTAATTCCAAGTAATTTTGAAGCATTTCTATTGGTCCATTCCTCATGACGTTTTCACACAATGTGAAAGAACTGTTGGGTTCAGAATTGACAAAATTGGAGTTACATGTTTTTAATTGGAGAGCGACAATTCATGACAGAATTAATGAACATCAAATATTCTCAAACGTTTTTAGGGACGCCGTAATATACATTTCTAGTTCTTCCTGCAGAAATGTGGTCAGAGACAACTCTTTATTTAAGTTATTTATGTAATTTTGGCAGACATAGCTAGTCCCAGATGCATGTTTAACCAAATATTCATTTCAAATATTAAGTGGGCTGTTGTGGCTCTGATATAACACCTAATCGATGTGTAGTTTCCTTTTTTATGTCCAGGTAAGACCACTTGAGACAGAAGGTGGTGCTAGAATCCAAGGTTTTGTAGGCTGCAGTGGCAGTGATTTGCCTTAAGGGGGAGACACTGAGCAAGTCTATAAGAACAAACAGCTGTAAGGTGTTTCAGCAGTAGGTGTCAGTAGATGATTGTGCGAGGGACAATAGGAGGGAGATGAGTGGGAATATGGTGGTTTTTACCAGTGGAAGTCGTAGCTGAGCATGTTCCTGGAGAAACTGGTGTCTCTCAGAGACGCCGGGAGGCGGTGTTAGCTCAGGGAGAGAGCTGGAAGTTATTTCACATATGGCTGCTGCAGATAAAAAGGCGAATTAACGTGAAAGCTGTGACCTTGACGGCTTGGGTGAGCTGGGAGACAAGGGGAACACACCGCAGCTTCACCGTACCCTGCGCTTCACTGTGTGAGTGCTCCATACGCCTCACTTCCCTCCTGGTGATTTCTGAGCTGATTAATGAGCGTGTCACTGTCAGTGACGTCAGAGCCTGATTATTAAGGCTGAGGTTGGGTTTGTAGAGGTGGGGGAGTGAGGAGGAGGAGAGAGAGGGTGACAGTGCGGGGTGGTCTTCCTGGAAAGAGTGACGAAGGATATCATTGAAAAAAGGAAAGGGCAAAACGAATGAAGAAAATAATAATAGTAATATAATAGTGGTATTTTCAAAATATCAAATATAAATGTAGAAATATCACATACACTAATTCACAGTTAATATTAAGAGCATTAAATGATTGACATATCCCTTTAATCCCAACCATACCTCGTTAAAGACAAGAAAGGGGCAGATACTTATAAAGGAGACATTATTAATGATAACAATGATGCAGTTATTTTCTTAATAAATGAATGAGCTCATTGTTATTTTGTTTAATCAGAAAGGGGGGAATTGCAGTGGTATTTTAGGGAATAATTAACATGCGCAAAACTGAATACAGAAGATTATTACTTCTTTTTGTCTGCTGCTAATTTAAATATAGAACATAAGCCATATTTAACTCACTTTCTTAAAGAAACAGAAGGACGTTTGTCAAGGGCACAGCTACAGATCTTCCACTTTGACAGACATTAAAGGGTTAATGCTCTCTTTTGTAATAAAGCAACAATTATAATGAAGCCTGCTATTACGGACCACATGGAAAGGGCTCAGTCATCAGGCCATGGCAGACACAGTACGCAAAAACGTGTAAAAACCAGAACTTCTGCTCCCTGCTCCTCACTCCTGGGCTCTTGTGCTGAACTGAGCTGTGGCTCATTATGATTTTTAAAGAAACAGGAGTTAAGACCAGCCGTTCTCAACAGGGCCAATCAGACAGTGGGAGAACGGGAGATCCTTGTGGAGTCTGCCTTTTCTATTCCAACTCATCCTCAGATCATACATCACTCACGTCCGGAGTTATGAGGTACAAACTGGGGTAGAGCTCTACAGGATACATGTCATCTACATCGCGCCTTGTGTCATCCGTCCTCCTACACGTCCTAGGTGTCAAATTGACCAATGGACAGGCAGGAAATCACTAAGGACTGACCTGTCATGTCAGAAACCCTTCATTCCTCGTTCAGTCGGCGTCTGAGAAATGTGTGAAATGGTGTGTAGTTTACTGCTGCTGTATTTGCTGAAATGGTGAGAAGCAGAATCACAGGTTTAAGTCAATTGTTATGTGCTGGTACCTTTTAGAGGAAATAAAAGTAAAATAAATGAATACATTTAAAATATTTCTGCTGTACCAGGTTTTGCAGATAAGAATATTTAAGCCCACCCCCCAACACACACCCCTAACTCCGACACACACGTACACACCTTTTGATTCATTCATTCATTCATTCATTATCTGTAACCCTTATCCAGTTCAGGGTCGCGGTGGGTCCTCTTCACAGACAGTCGCCCGGAGGAAACCCACGCAGACACAAGGAGAGCACACCACACTCCTCACAGACAGTCACCCGGAGGAAATCCACGCAGACACAGGGAGAACACACCACACTCTTTACAGACAGTCACCCGGAGGAAACTCACATAGACACAGGGAGAACACACCACACTCCCCACAGACAGTCACCCGGAGGAAACTCACACAGACACAGGGAGAACACACCACACTCCCCACAGACAGTCACCCGGAGGAAACCCACGCAGACACAGGGAGAACACACCACACAGACAGTCACCCGGAGGAAACCCACGCAGACACAGGGAGAACACACCACACTCCCCACAGACAGTCACCCGGAAGAAACTCACACAGACACAGGGAGAACACACCACACTCCCCACAGACAGTCACCTGGAGGAAACCCACGCAAACACAGGGAGAACACACCACACTCCCCACAGACAGTCACCCGGAGGAAACCAGCGCAGACACAGAGAGAACACACCACACTCCTCACAGACAGTCACTCAGAGGAAACCCACGCAAACACAGGGAGAACACACCACACTCCCCACAGACAGTCACCCGGAGGAAACCCACACAGACACAGAGAGAACACACAACACTCCTCACAGACAGTCACCCGGAGCGGGAATCGAACCCACAACCTCCAGGCCCCTGGAGTTGTGTGACTGCGACACTAACCTGCTGCACCACCGTGCCGCTCCTAATAGATACATCCGACTTCTTATTGAACAAATCAAAATACAATTAATGACCAATCCTCTTTACACTGGAATTAATACAAGTATACTCCCCCCTCCCCCACCCCCATTCCAATGTGTCAAACGAACTCTAACCCAGGCCTAAACCCAGTCTTAACTTTAACCTGAGCCTAAAACTCCCAAGCTGTAACCCTTCAACTGTTGAGTTTCTTCAGACATTGGTTAGTGTTTTTAAATACTTTGAAAGTCTATAGATGTCTAGAATCCTTCGGGGGGCCATTGAAATAAAGTGGGACCACCATGGAGAACATCAGAGTATTCCGTTACACAAAGCACTGTTTTTGTGCCGTTCGGAGTCGGAGCATACCTGAGATACCATGACGTTTTTAAAATAGCAGTTTTCTGTTTAATAACGTAAAACAGAATTAACTGAATATGAATGACATACAGGTTTGTGACTGTACTTTAGCATCTCTGCTACTGTCAGTGTGCTCAGCTCATGCATCCAAACAACAACAGGGTACTCACTGGCCTGGACAGATCAGTTAACCACACTTTACAGTGCTGTGTTTCTGTAAGTCATAAAGCATAGTCTCTGCCATCTGTGTCTGCTCTTATTTAAGAAATATAACATCAGATGGGAAGTGCATGCCTTGGCGAGCCATCAAACCAGGATTCCTTTTTTTTTCCAGGTCAGTGTTATTGATTATTTGAATTCATCATTGCAGGCTCAGAAATGATAAATGATAACTTACAGTGGCTCTCAGTGAGATTAAATGAGAGCACAGTCCTAAAGAAACATGCAACATCAAGGACATTAAATGACTGAGAAAGGGAAAAAAAGGGAAAAGAAATGGAGAGGGTGAGCCAGACGAAAGAGGAGGAGAAAACGGGTCGATGAAGAAGGAGTCCCTGGTGAAGGGGTGAAAATGAGAACTGTAAAAGAGGACAGGGAAATCAAAGGGAGGAGAGGGAAGAAGGCAAGGTGATGAGAAGAGAGAGAGGAAAGTGGGAGAGAAAAAAGGAAGGAGAGAATGTAGGAAGAGATACAGCGGGAGAAATAAGTGAAAGATAGAGATATGAAGGCAAGGGGGTGAGAGAAGAAACAGATAGGGAGAGCAAGACAACGTGACAGAGAATATACACCGATCAGCCATAACATTATGACCACCTCCTTGCTTCTAGGAGCATTTTTTAGTTCTATAATTACAGACTATAGTCTATTTGTTGCTCTGTATACTTTATTTTCCCCTGTTTCACCCTGTTCTTCAGCGAACAGGACCCCCACAGAGCAGGTGTGATGTGATGGTGGATCATTCTCAGCGCTGCAGTGACACTGACATAGTGGTGGTGTGTTAGTGTGTGTTGTGCTGGTGTAGAGTGGATCAGACACAGCAGTGCTGCTGGAGTTTTAAACCCACTCTCTGTCCACTCTGTGAGACACTCCTCCCTCGTTGGTCCACCTTGTAGATGTAGAGTCAGAGACAGTAGCTCTGATCTGTAGCTGCACAGTGTGTGTTGGCCGTCCTCTAGTCCTCCATCGATGGACACAGGACTCTGTTGGTTGGATGTTTTTGGTCGGTGGACTATTCTCAGTCCAGCAGTGACACTGAGGTGTTTAAAAACTCTAGCAGCACTGATGTGTCTGATCCACTCTACACCAGCACAACACACACTAACACCACCACCACCACATCCTGAAGAACAGGGTGAAAGGGGGCGAACAATGTATAGACGTCAACAGATGGTCTACAGTCTGTAAATGTAGATCTACATAGTGCTCCTGCAGTGGAGCTGAGAGAATGGACAGTGAGTGTAGAAACAATGAGGTGTTGGTGAGAAAGTAGAAAAAGGAAAATATGGAGAGGGAGATTTGAAGTAGAGAGAGGAAAGAGATCGGGGAGCGAAGAATATATTGGGAGAGAGATTGCGAAAAAAGAAATAGGGAGAAAATTAGGAGGTGGAGATTGAGACACAGAGAGGGGGCAAAGAGAATAGAGAGAGGAAGGGAGAGAGGGAGATTTATGTCTTCCATCTATTTAGTAAATGACGCACTCTGGCTGTTTTCACTAGCTGGAAATGGCTTGCTGGGTTTTTTTTATTACTGAGCCCTGGCTCCCACCTGTGCCTCCTACAGCTCCAGCTTTGGCTTTAGATCAGATCAGATCAGACTCTCTCTGCTGACCCCACTCATGGTCAGCACAGTCCTCATACTCGCCTTATCCACACAGTGTAAACTCACAAACACATGAATAAAACATCTCGTATCAGCAACTAAAATAGATCAGATGAACGACTAATCTGAGCTGATCCCTTTCTTTTCTTCATGGGGAAATGTGGGCACTGTGCGGAACAGTAAATCAGGTACCACCCTGTTTCGCTAGAATAACAGAACTCATGTTTTTGGTGCAGTAGCACGATGCTGTAAGATTCATATCAGGACCTATTGAATTTCGGTCAAAATACCACAAGGATCAAACACCACAGCAGTGTTATCCCACTGTCTAAACAGCCCTGTTCAGAAGGGTCGGTTTCAGCGCCTATGGCCTCCAGATACCCAAATGTGCATATTCACTGAATTAACTTTTGATTTTTTATAGTATGTCCCCTTTTAAGACATTCAGGAGACACTCTGCTATTCATAACATCACCATGGTAACAGAAAATGCTAAACTATTTTTATATCTGCAACGTAGATTGAAAAATTATTCTGGCCTGGGTGTGGCCTACGTCTCCCACATTGTAGTTTATATCAGCATCAGCATGTGTTCATGTTCCCTGTGTGTATCCTACCCTTCTCCAAAAGTTACATAGTGCAGTCTCTATAGCGTTGAGCCTGGAGTAATAAAAAAAGAGGCTTTGTTCTCCCTATTACAGAACAATGAAGCATGTCAGTGATTTTAAAACTATAATTTGAAGGTAAAAATACTACCATGTGTTGCTTTAATACACTTAGACAGATTGGATGAGCATTCATTCATTCATTGTCTGTAACCCTTATCCAGTTCAGGGTCGCGGTGGGTCAAGAGTCTACCTGGAATCACTGGGCGCAAGGCAGGAATACACCCTGGAGGGGGCGCCAGTCCTTCACCGGGCCACACACACACATTCACACGTTCCATCACACTCTCACACCTACGGACACTTTTGAGTCGCCAATCCACCAACGTGTGTTTTTGAACCATGGGAGGAACCCAGAGCACCTGGAGGAAACCCATACGGACACAGGGACACAGTCATCTGCAGCAGGACTTTAACCCACAACCTTCAGGTTCCTGGAGCTGTGCGACTGCGACATTACCCTGCGCCACTGTGCTGTCCGACTGGATGAGCAGGTGTCCACAAACTTTTCACTATTGGGGACTGTAGACAGGGAGAGTGTGTGTGTATATATATATATTGTCCTGCAGGGGGCACACACTTCCTCATCTCACTTCCACCACTCTGATACTAAACATAAACTTCCCAATAGGTCAGTGGAAAAGTCACTGAAAGGTCAATGAAGCCAGTTGCCCGCACTTCTCTGGTTATGAACATGAATTATGAATTATAATACACTCCACAGAGGGGTTTTTCTTTGGGGGTGAAGATGCCGTCTGTGGCATAAATTCATAAACAGTGATATTTTTTGCGGGTGAATATTCAGTGAGAGGGAGAGGCCATTCTGAATGTTTCTAATGTAGGCAATAGTTTGTTGCAGTTAGCTTTAGAGGCGACACTGTTTCTCTTCCCTTTTTCACAAGGGAACACAGTCCTGGGTCTTAATAAGACATCTGTGACCTGCTCAGGTCAAAATACCAAAAGGATCCAACACAACAGCGCGTGTTCCTTTGAACGAGAACTGAGAGACAGGTGCATTCATTTTCAGAACATCTGGCTAGAGTACGTCTCAGACCCCCTCCTCAAGTGCTTTGAGTAAATCTGTTTAAAATGCGCCTTGGGTGTGTTTACACCTTTTTTTTTTTTTTTTTTTTTTTGATGTGGATAATCTCTCTCTGGATATAATCCTGGATATAAAACTCAACATGAGAGAAGTGACCAGGTATAATGGGGTCAGTGTGTAGCTCCAGGTCCATATAGGCACTCGGCCATTTATAGTGGATAAGAGAGGGTTGTCTCATATATTGACGTTTTCTCAGATTAATACCAAGATGACTGTAATTAAATCCTAGCCCTTGCTATAGATTTTTAGGTTGAGAATGGCACTTTGGAGCTCTCTCTCTCTCTCTCTCTCTCTCTCTCTCCTGAGTGAACATGAGAGATGGAGGTATCAGCTTATTTTCAGAGGAAGAGCTGAGATTGGTTTGCACCCAACAGGCAGCAGGCAGCATTAGAGGATTTTAATTAACAAAGGACACACACTGAGAGAGAGAATGTACGCCCCACACACCACTCTCATACTCATTTACATCTTTGTCTTTCTCTCTCTCTCTCTTTCGTGCACGCTCTCTCTCTCTGTCTCTCTGTCTGTGTGTATGTGTGGTAAAGGTCAGTATGGGAAAAGTGTGTGTGTGTGTGTGTGTCGTAGAAATATGGAATCAGTGTGTGTTTCCCCAAAGAGCTATTTTACTTTAAAGCTCCACTTCAACTTTTTTTCTAGATATTTACAAGTGTGTGTGTGTGTGTGTGTGTGTTTGTGTGTACACAGAAAGGTCTCTCTTTGGACCACAGTACCATCTGGCATTTATATAACACTGAGAAGTGACCGTATAATCCTACATATCCTGACTCTCATTGTTTCTTTTGTACATGTGTACATTGGTGTTTACAGAACTGTGCCAATGTCAGTGACCTGCTTTCATCTGTTTGATGTTTGGTTAAAATGACCATTATGTGCAAATTATTATGAGTATTATGGTGGCGCAGCAGGTAGTGTCACAGTCACACAGCTCCAGGGACCTGGAGGTTGTGGGTTCATGTCTCACACTGGGTGACTGTCTGTGAGGAGTGTGTTGTGTTCTCCCTGTGTCTGCGTGGGTTTCCTCCGGGTGACTGTCTGTGAGGAGTGTGTTGTGTTCTCCCTGTGTCTGCGTGGGTTTCCTCCGGGTGACTGTCTGTGAGGAGTGTGTTGTGTTCTCCCTGTGTCTGCGTGGGTTTCCTCCGGGTGACTGTTCGTGAGGAGTGTGTTGTGTTCTCCCTGTGTCTGCGTGGGTTTCCTCCGGGTGACTGTCCGTGAGGAGTGTGGTGTGTTCTCCCTGTGTCCGCGTGAGTTTCTTCCAGTTGTATTCCCTCCCAATGATTCCAGGTAGGCTCCGGACCCACCGTGACCCTGAACTGGATGAGCAGCTCAGTGTTTCACTGGAGCCTCCAACAGAAACGTGTTGAATGTTGCTGAGGTGATATTTATCATGGTCTCTTCTTTATGTTTGGAGAATGTTTCTGTGACAGCCTTTTGTTTTCTACTCTGTATTTAACAAACAGAAAGTCATCTGGTCTGTCCCCATAACGACACAAATACACGGACACACCTCACCGTTACTGACTTTCTGACGAGTAAATGACCTCTGCACAGCTTTGTGTTTAACTTTACAGGAAAATGGACAAACTCTCTAATATTTTTAAAGAACACCAGTGAGGTGTTACTCAAATAAACGAGGCTGTGGATTAGTTACAGCACGGTTTTATCAGTCGGACCCTTATAGAAATGTAAGTCAGTAATAAATATCTAGGTCCCAGCGATGCCCTGTTCTTTTATCAAGTGTAGATTACTTAGTTGATAAAATATTAAGGTGCTTGGTTTTACAAATGTTCAAAAACAACTAATGAACTAATTTTATAGTTTATTGCTTGTTATTATTGTAAACAAGACATTGATATGAAGCACCAAAGCTTCTCCAGACCTTTCAATTTTGAGCATTTCCTGTTTGTGAAATGCCAGAATAAACTCTGTGACTATGGCTATATGGCTAATGGGGGTCTGACTAAACTAGACTTGCCTAGTTTCACTTTGCTCTTGTTTGTTTACTACATCGTTCTTCACACAGTGTGTACATGAATGGACCAATAGAAATGCTCCAAAATTACTTCATTTTATACGGACTTTTATTGAAGTTAAGAACGTTTTTTCCCTCCCCCTTTGTTTTAGTAACGATATATTAGAAAGCTAAGAGCTTTGTTCTCAGTGGCTGGATGAGTAAGTGTGTAAGAGAAAGAACGAGAGTGATAGAGTGTTTGTGAGTTTCTTTTAAAAAGGATAAAATAATGTAGTGGGAAGGCCTCTAGCCCCAGAAGTATCTTGACATAAAATTGTCAATAAATTATTCACTCTCTGGGGGATGTCAGGGCTGAGGGATCTCCACAGAAACGCTCAAACTGTCCAATCCAGAGACACCACAGGCGCTCAGAAGCATTGTTTATTAATGTGTTTATGTGATGATGTCATTAATCGACCTATTCAAGCTCCAGCCACAAGCCTGCTCTTCATGGCTGCCCTGTTTAGCTGAGAATGTACACTGATAAAAAAAATCCCATTCAGCTTAACTTGTTTAGGTTGGAGTTCGTCATAACAATGGTTTCTGTAGAAACGGGCTATGCCCCCTGAGTTGGACTGAACTGAAGTGGTTAATCACAATTAGTAAGAGTGGAAAAGTCAATGAATCAGCCTCAATTACACAACAGAAATAGAACAACATAGAACAGCCCCCATTTGGTTAAATGTGATTTGAGTAAGTGAATGGGTGTATGTGGAAGTGAGTGCTTCACAGCAGAGTGACTTAGTTACTATATGGGAGTAAGAGTTAGAAGTTAGTAAATGTGTGAGTGAGTGGGTTGTGGGTGAGTGAATAAATAAGTCGGTGTGATGTGAGGTTGTGATTCAGTTGTAGGTAATTGCGTGACAGAGCGATTTTGGGAGTGAGCAAATGAGCTGTGGGTGAGTGAATATATGTGAGTGGGTTTTGAGGTTGTGGGTATTTGAGTGACTGAATTTAGGAGCGAGTTACTATGTGAGTGGCGGCACGGTGGCGCAGCAGGTAGTGTCGCAGTCACACAGCTCCAGGGACCTGGAGGTTGTGGGTTTGATTCCTGCTCCGCGTGACTGTCTGTGAGTTGGTGTGTTCTCCCCGTGTCTGCGTGGGTTTCCTCCGGGTGCTCCGGTTTACTCCCACAGTTCAAAAACACACGTTGGTAGGTGGATTGGCGACTAAAAATTGTCCGTAGGTGTGAGTGTGTGAGTGAATGTGTGTGTGTGTCTGTGTTGCCCTGTGAAGGACTGGCGCCCCCTCCAGGGTGTATTTCTGCCTTGCGCCCAATGATTCCAGGCAGGCTCTGGACCCACCGCAACCCTGAACTGGATAAGTGCTTACAGATAATGAATGAATGAATATTATGTGAGTGGGTTGTGAAATAGTGAGCAAGTTAATAGTGTGAGTAATTGAATGAGGAGTGAGTGATGTATGTGAGTGTTACTAGACATTTTCCAAATGTAAATTGAAATAATTTGCACACAGTGTTCCAGGTGCTTACTATGGCTTGTCAAATCTAGCAACAGTTGGTATGAACAGCTCAATTGGGGGAAAATAATTTAAAAACATGTATAAAAAACCATGTTGTTGTAGCACATACAGAATACAGCCTGGCGTTGTCTTGCTGAAATAACCATGGACTTCCCAGAAAAAGATGTACATTTGATGACTGCCTACATCTCCATTTTGCCTCAATGTGGTGCCATCTGATGTCTCAAAGGTTGTGCTCAATCAACATTGGTGTCCAGCCTTACCCTACATGGTCTGTGTTTCTCCAGATGTCCTGAATTATTTGACAGCATTAAGTACAATAGATGACATTGACCCAAATTCTTGGAAGTCTGGCTTAGCAAATTGTGCTGTTTGAACTACTTGTCAATTCCAAGTTTGGAATAAAGTGAGCAATGGCCTATTTATGCTTGCAAAGACTTAGCCGTTGGTGAATCTTTATTTTATATCCTTAGTATTCACCTGCTTATAGTGTAATGCTTCAGAACAGTGCGATAATAATGTTATGTAAATCTTTCACTATTATTTTGCCCCGTCACATCATTTTTTGGAGAGTGTTGTAGACATCAAATTCAGAATTTATTTATATTACATTTATACAAATAAATCAAGTTGATCTGTGAAATGATTGGAGACGCATGGGGCTTTGTGAACCTCAGCTTTATCAGTTGAAGGCTCCTCTTGCTTCTGTTCTTGTTTGTAGGCTGTGAAGCTGATTCTCCTGGTTGACGGGAATAAACACACCCTGAATCTCGCAGGTTTAGCTGTGTCTCACATGCAGTGATGAGTCACAGGCAGGAGACAGGAGGAGGTGTTTACTAGTGGCAACAGTGATGTGTACAAAAGAAAAAAAGCCTGAGTAGTGAACTGGAAAGAGCTAACACCCATCAGTCTGCAGGTGTACAGTATTCTTACAGTTTTCCAGCACCATGAATTAAAAATATCTTCAGAAATGGCTTAGAAAACGAGCTCTTTCATAAACATTTAGGTATTTGAGAGTAACACACTACAGAGGTTTGGGTTGCAGTTAATTAATTCATTCATTCATTATCTGTAACCGCTTATCCAGTTCAGGGTCACGGTGGGTCCAGAGCCTACCTGGAATCATTGGGCGCAAGGCAGGAACACACCCTGGAGGGGGCGCCAGTCCTTCACAGGGCAACACACACACACTCACACCTACGGACACTTTAAGTTGCCAATCCACCTACCAATGTGTGTTTTTTGGACTGTGGGAGGAAACCCACACGGACACAGGGAGAACACACCACACTCCTCACAGACAGTCACCCGGAGGAAACCCACGCAGACACAGGGAGAACACACCACACTTCTCACAGACAGTCACCCGGAGCGGGAATTGAACCCACACTCTCCAGGTCCCTGGAGTGGGTTGCAGTTCTGGGATTATATTTTATTGCACACATACTGTTCCAAAATGTCCTACTTTAGTGTGTTTCTTGTAGACAGTGAAACAAAACAGCTCCCTGGACCTGAAGCATCCGAACCTCACCGTGTGAGTGTGTTGTTCCAAAGGTGACAGTGGTCCTGAAGGGCACTGTGTCTTTAACGGATTAACGGAGTGATATGACACATGGGGAAATGTATTAGAGGAAGTGCGAGTGGGGTGTGATGGTGATGCTGACACTTTCCCGCTGCTGTGTGATTCCTGTGTGATTCAGTCTGGCTCCCCGTGAAGGTGTCAGTGTAAACTGGGCTGATTAATCACACTCCTGACACACCTGCTCAAAAACACCATCATCCGGCCAGAAAAGCCTCCAGACCACTGCAGAGCCGGGTGAAAGGGGGCTAAGTAAGTATGCCAAGCAACAGATGGACTACAGTGTGGTCAGTGTGGCTGAGAGAATGGACACTGTAGAGTGTAGAAACAAGGAGGTGGCTGTAATGTTATGGCTGATTGGTTTATACAACCTTGAATAGAACCATTACAACAGATGGGAATAACCATGAATGCAGTAAATGTGAGAATGACTTCACCTCATGCAGGAGTTAGTATCTGGTGAGTTAAAGGTAGTGACAGGTGGGGGTGGGTGGGAAGGGGGTGCTGGTGTTTCACAGGTCGTTTGTCTGTCTCTCAGCGCAGGTGTAAGTGTAAACTGAGCTGATTTATCACACTCTCAACACCTGTTTTCCTTCCGTCCGGGAGAGACTACGTTTCTACTACATTCAGCACGGCAGCGATGTCACAAGCGTCAGTCGACATTATTTCCTCCTTGATTTGTTTGTCGAATGATTTCTCCACATCATCATCATCAATCTCCGCCATCATTGTCCGATTGATCCGAATTAAAATGGACTGAAGACCCACGCGGAGACTGGGAGCGCACAGAAACAGTTAAAGCTTAGTGAGAGGAAATCTCAATCAGCTTTTCTCATGTTCTTTTTTTTTAAATCATATTTTGGGTTCTTTTCTTTTTCTTCTTTTTGGTTCAAACTGATGTTTAAGCATAATTTCCTCACGGTGAAATAAGTGCCTCATATCTCAAACTAATTTTGGACCGGTTTTATTGATTTTAATGATGAAATATTCCCACAACACATAGGAACATGGAGAGTCTTCAGATAATGCAACACCACATCATTGGAACAGCCGCTCTCCTCCACATCATGATGAATGGACCAGTAGAAATGCTCGAAAAATGTATTGAAATAATATCTTTACATTCACTGCCATTGAAATTAAGAAGGTTTTTCTTTCTCCTGTAAATTTACTATTTTGGAGATGCATGTTTTCCTTTGGACAGCAACTGTTTGTTATGTACTGTGGACTTTTCATTCATTCATTATCTGTAAGCGCTTATCCAGTTCAGGGTCGCGGTGGGTCCAGAGCCTACCTGGAATCATTGGGCGCAAGGCGGGAATACACCCTGGAGGGGGCGCCAGGCCTTCACAGGGCAACACAGACACACACACACATTCACTCACACCTACGGACACTTTTGAGTCGCCAATCCACCTACCAATGTGTGTTTTTGGACTGTGGGAGGAAACCGGAGCACCCGGAGGAAACCCATGCAGACACAGGGAGAACACACCACACTCCTCACAGACAGTCACCCGGAGGAAACCCACGCAGACACAGGGAGAACACACCACACTCCTCACAGACAGTCACCCGGAGGAAACGCACGCAGACACAGGGAGAACACACCACACTCCTCACAGACAGTCACTTGGAGGAAACCCACGCAGACACAGGGAGAACACACCACACTCCTCACAGACAGTCACCCAGAGGAAACCCACACAGACACAGGGAGAACACACCACACTCCTCACAGACAGTCACCCGGAGGAAACGCACGCAGACACAGGGAGAACACACCACACTCCTCACAGACAGTCACCCGGAGGAAACGCACGCAGACACAGGGAGAACACACCACACTCCTCACAGACAGTCACCCGGAGGAAACCCACGCAGACACAGGGAGAACACACCACACTCCTCACAGACAGTCACTTGGAGGAAACCCACGCAGACACAGGGAGAACACACCACACTCCTCACAGACAGTCACTTGGAGGAAACCCACACAGACACAGGGAGAACACACCAACTCCTCACAGAGGAGCGGGAATCGAACCCACAACCTCCAGGCCCCTGGAGCTGTGTGACTGCAACACTACCTGCTGCAACACCCTACTGTGGACTTGTGATAATCTAAATGGATTTTAAAACTCCTAACCAATGATGAAAACATAAAAGCACGTCATTTTTGACAGATTTTTCTCTGCTTGATCATTGTTATTCAACAAAGTCCCCGCACTATACAATCTGCCTTGAAAGAAACCTCCATCTTTTCTGATTATGCACATCTGACCAATGCCTCGGTCCTCAGAATCTCACAGGACTACTCAATCACCACAGAAGACGTGACTTTCTCAAGCACTAGTTGTAAACAAATATGGCAGATGACAGTGGAACCATTGCTTTGCTAGTGATGAGTGCTTTCTTCTCAGGAAAAGCCAAGACAAAGTAAATAATGTGGATGAAACCATGGCTGAACAGAAGGGGTCATGGCTTATACATGCATGCATACATTCTTTTCACACCGACAAGTTAACTATCTCCTGCTCCTGCTCCTCTCATAACTATCTCCTGTTCCTCTCATTGTCTGACAGTCTTGCAGGCATGATGACAACATCAGGTTTTACATCCACCCCAGGCTACAGGATACAGGGTCGTAAATACTGGACATGTTTTTTTATTACTGCAATTCATACTCTGACTGGCCCTGACTGCGTTCGGAAAAGATTGGAGCATATTATAGACCCTCACACTATAGGATCATCTGGGATAATCGTTTACAATCACCCTAAAATTGGGAGACCATTTGCGATTGTCGGGAGGAGCAAATTGGCCTGGAAATCAGCGCGATTATCCTGTAGTGTGGGCCAGGCATTAGCAAATTGATAAAAACTAAAATGCCATATTCAGTATTGCTCTAACAAATAAAAGAAAGTTGGACAGTGACAGCCACTGTTAAATCATGAATGGACGGAATAACATTAACTTGTTTGACCTCTCTGGGCCTGCAGCTCTGATTCACCTCTGATTCACAGGTGAGAACCCGTGCTGTATACTCACAGTCAGAACAAAACCTTGTCAACTCCTGTCTGGTTGTTATATATTTCATCAGCATCAACTGAAAAAGCATCTGTTCCAGTGCTGCAATTCAGAGATCTGCCTTCTCCAGGGGACAGGTCATAGTTATATACCTTCTGCCTGTAACATGATTTGAAAGCATGTATAGTTTGGGGTGTGTTGGGGCAATGGCTGCACTTTTCTTTTTGTTTCATTTGTTTTGGTTTCTTTGGGGTAGTGAGGTAGTGTCGTAGTTACACAGCTCCAGGGACCAGGAGGTTGTGGGTTAAAGTCCTGATCCGGGTGACCACTCTGTGAGGAGTGTGGTGTGTTCTCCCTGTGTCTGTGTGGGTTTCCTCCAGGTGACTGTCTGTGAGGAGTGTGGTGTGTTCTCCCCGTGTCTGCGTGGGTTTCCTCCAGGTGACTGTCTGTGAGGAGTGTGGTGTGTTCTCCCTGTGTCTGTGTGGGTTTCCTACGGGTGACTGTCTGTGAGGAGTGTGGTGTGTTCTCCCTGTGTCTGCGTGGGTTTCCTCTGGGTGACTGTCTCAGAGGAGTTTGGTGTGTTCTCCCTGTGTCTGCGTGGGTTTCCTCTGGGTGACTGTCTGTGAGGAGTGTGGAGTATTCTCCCTGTGTCTGCGTGGGTTTCTTCCGGGTGACTGTCTGTGAGGAGTGTGGAGTATTCTCCCTGTGTCTGCGTGGGTTTCTTCCGGGTGACTGTCTGTGAGGAGTGTGGTGTGTTCTCCTCGTGTCTGCGTGGGTTTCCTCCGGGTGACTGACTGTGAGGAGTGTGGTGTGTTCTCCTTGTGTCTGCGTGGGTTTCCTCCGGGTTCTTCCTTTCCTTTAACAGTCCATAAACACACATTGGTAGGTGGATTGCTGACTTGTAGTGTGTGAGTGTGTGTGTGTGTTGCCCTTTGAAGGACTGCCGCCCCCTCCAGGGTGTATTCCCGCCTTGCGCCCAATGATTCCAGGTAGGCTCTAGACCCACCGCGACCCTGAACTGGATAAGGGTTACAGATAATGGATGGATGGATTCTTTGGACCACTTATCTTCACACAGAAGATCACAGAACTTATCACTTACACAGTAGATACAAGTTTGCAGCCGTCCCATTTTAAAACCAGCACCAGGAGTGTATAAGTGTACAGGCTGAACCCCATTGGATGGATGTGGGGAGAAAACCGGGCCACTGAGTCGAACCCAGACAACCATGTGCAGCAACAACTCCACCCACTGCAGAACTGAGCCCCCGCAGAAGCTGTCTAATAACTTTTGGAATAAAATCTCATCCCATTACCTTCCATTAAAAGTTAAGCCAGCTTCTCTCTGCTCTAAAGTTAGTTTTTGGGGGATACAGTGACAGTATAATGGTAGGGACTTTAGACAGCAAATAATTGGTTTATTAAGTATATGTAAAAAAGTATAGGAGAGAGGTCAGTCAAAGTAAAAGAAGATTCAACCTGCAGAACCCACAGAATGAGCTTCAGACTCCTGATTCTCAGCCTGTAGTTCATCATTATATTCCATTAGCTTCCTGCATTTCAATGAGTCAGCGACAACAAAGCACACTTCGTCTCCAGAAGCCCAAAAAATGAGTCGTAAATCCACTTAAAACCATTTAATAAACCCCAAAAAGAACATTCCTCTTTAAAGGCAGACACTGCGCTCACTCGAACAGAGGCAGGGTCCTCACTATTGAAAATGCATTTTTAACGTTAGCTCAAAATCAATGTCCTGCTGGAGCTGTGATAATGAGCCCACAAACATTTAACAACAACCCGAAGATCATCTAAAGGCTCCAACTAACCTCCAGCTGGCTTTTCTGACTGTAACCTGGCGAAGTATGACACCATCATCAAGTCAAGCATGTCTTCTGATGGAACTGTTACAGTCACACAGCTCCAGGACCTCGGGGTTATGAGTTTAGACACCGCCTCTGGTCACTGTCTGTGTGAGGAGTGTGGTGTGTTCTCCCAGTGTCTGTGTGGGTTTCCTCTGCCTGCTCCAGTTTCC
>NC_089805.1:41213528-41303528 GCF_029633855.1 Hoplias malabaricus
CGAGTGAGTGACTGGGAGAGTGTGTGATATTGCCTACAGGGGTGAGTGAGTGACTGGGTGAGTGTGTGATATTGCCTACAGGGGCGAGTGAGTGACTGGGTGAGTGTGTGATACTGTCCACAGGGGCGAGTGAGTGACTGGGTGAGTGTGTATTATTGCCTACAGGGGCGAGTGAGTGACTGGATGAGTGTGTGATACTGTCCACAGGGGCGAGTGGGTGACTGGGTGAGTGTGTGATATTGCCTACAGAGCAGAGTGAGTGACTGGGTGAGTGTGTGATATTGCCTACAGAGGCGAGTGAGTGACTGGGTGAGTGTGTGATATTGCCTACAGGGGCGAGTGAGTGACTGGGAGAGTGTGTGATATTGCCTACAGGGGCGAGTGAGTGAGTGGGTGAGTGTGTGATATTGCCTACAGAGGCGAATGAGTGACTGGGTGAGTGTGTGATATTGCCTACAGGGGCGAGTGAGTGACTGGGTGAGTGTGTGATATTGCCTACAGGGGCGAGTGAGTGACTGGGTGAGTGTGTGATATTGCCTACAGAAGCGAGTGAGTGACTGGGTGAGTGTGTGATATTGCCTACAGGGGCGAGTGAGTGACTGGGTGAGTGTGTGATATTGCCTACAGAGGCGAGTGAGTGACTGGGTGAGTGTGTGATATTGCCTACAGGGGCGAGTGAGTGACTGGGAGAATGTGTGATATTGCCTACAGGGGCGAGTGAGTGACTGGGTGAGTGTGTGATATTGCCTACAGAGGCGAGTGAGTGACTGGGTGAGTGTGTGATATTGCCTACAGGGGCGAGTGAGTGACTGGGAGAGTGTGTGATATTGCCTACAGGGGCGAGTGAGTGACTGGGTGAGTGTGTGATATTGCCTACAGAGGCGAGTGAGTGACTGGGTGAGTGTGTGATATTGCCCACAGGGGCGAGTGAGTGACTGGGTTAGTGTGTGATACTGTCCACAGGGGCGAGTGAGTGACTGGGTGAATGTGTGTGATATTGTCAAACAGTCTTCATTATGTCCACTTAATCTTTTTCTGGCCACAGTTCTGTTTGTCATTCTTAAACCTCTGTGCACTTCATGCTTCCTCAACCATTTGTCCACTTCTTCAATTTCAAACCAGTGTCCACTGCATCCTTCTCAAACCAATGTCCACTTTGCTTTACTAAACCCAATGACCATTCATACCTCTCAATGACAGATGTAAACCAAATCATCAGACCACGCCCTACCCAGCTGACAGCAGCTTCTATTAACACTGATCTCAAGGCAGAGCAGCCTTTCAAGGTCACTGCCTCCACTCACCTCCGCTTCCTGACCGCCCCCTTGGTCTCAGGCCGTTGATTTTAGAGGACGCTGTGGCTGTTGGGTTGAGCAGTCAGTGGCTGCCAATCGAGAGCAGCTCCTTCTGCTGTCATTAGAGCTGTGATTCATCTGGCGCCCCACTGACCTGCTCCACCTCTATCATCACAGCAGTCCAGAAGGTTAAGTGGCCGGACCGAGGACCCATCCACACAGCATCATAATCCTCAGGCCTTTCATTCCTTCAGTCTTCCTTCATTCATTCTCTTTCAGATCTGCTCCACTCTTCTCAGGGACGAGCCATGACCTCTATAATGATATTTACAGCTACAGTATTAAGAGTTTTATTATATAAAATGGAATTATTCCATTTTTTTAACGAGTCTCCCCTGATCACATACATTACCATCTCCATCGCCTACAGATCAGTTCAGCACATATAAGTGGAATGTAAACTGCCCAGATCTGTCATATCTGCTGGTAGGCCCACAGGCAAACCAGCACTGATATAGGGAGAGGTGGCCATGGGCCAGTTGTGTTCTCAAAGCCTCCTAGACCTGGATTCCTAATCTGGATTTGTAAATTTGTCATTTTAGTTGTTTGTAAAAATTCACATAATTTCAAAACATATTATTCCCTTCCCAGTTCCTGCAGCCCATATCTGGAAACCAGTTACTTTTGAATTCACTGTGGTGGTGATGAGACTCTACATAGTTGTCTTACCTACATTTGAGCATTCCTCCTTCAGTAGCATAGTTGTCCTGAAATCATTGGGCGCAAGGCGGGAATACACCCTGGAGGGGGCACCAGTCCTTCACAGGGCAACACAGGCACACACATTCACTCATACACTCACTTTTGAGTCGCCAATCCACCTACCAACGTGTGTTTTTGGACTGTGGGAGGAAACCCATGTGGACACAGGGAGAACACACCACACTACTCACAGACAGTCACCCGGAGGAAACCCACGCAGACACAGGGAGAACACACCACACTCCTCACAGACAGTCACCCGGAGGAAACCCACGCAGACACAGGGAGAACACACAACACTCCTCACAGACAGTCACCCGGAGGAAACCCACGCGGACACAGAGAGAACCACTTTCTCATGTTGATTTTGATAAAATGATGGCACCAGTATGTGAGTTAAGGTCAAAGCAGCTGTGGAGATGTTGCCATGGTGTTAGTGTAAGCGGTGTGCTAATAGTTTTACGCACAATGCTATTTTAAGAAGCATTTAAACTAGTGCTGTCGTTATTAACACACCTTCAGAAGCTAGATTGCATTTTATTTGTTGAAATATGTACTAAATATCATAACTAATAGAGAGTTCAGTTTTTAAAAAATATCAGGATAAATGTGGATTGGGCTTTAATCTTCTGACTCTCTCTCTCTCTCTCTCTCTCTCTCTCTCTCTCTCTCTCACTTAATCCCTGTGTTTACTTCATTATTAAAGGTTCTGTGTCTCAGCCTCATTGTGTTTGATACTAACGCTCTCCCTGAAACTAGAATCTAGACACTACTAATATAAATATAATTCCTTTGTGTTGATCTTACATTGATTCTTTATTTAACATTTAAATATATGTTATTAAAAGCTTCAGGCTTAAGAAACAGCAATACAAATAATCACAATTAATCACAACAAATTGTACTATTTATTTGCATTTTTTTAGATTGTGATAGTCTCCGTTTAAATCCGTTCAGATGGCTCTCAGTGCAGTGAATATTGTGGTGTTTTTCAAAGTTTGGGTTTGTTTTTTTTGTCCAGGAATGCAGTGGAAGGCAGTGGGCCCAAGTGTTTCTAGATAAATCTGCCTCTGGTTTGTTCCACTGCAGTGAACGACAGCAGAAACTGTCCATCCAAAGCCATAATGTAATCACTATGTAAGAGGACAGTCTTTGGATGGGACTAATGCTACACTCCCTGCCTATTTTAAGAGTCTCAGGATTAGAACATCTGTTAAATAAGTAAATGTAAACTTGTGCTATTACTGGTGCTCTATCACCAGTACGCTGACCCACTTTCCCCTCGAGCTGTGTCGTCCTCGTATTTATCAGCCAGCAAATGGAGCATTTCACTTAAACTCTTTCTTTGTCTCTCTCTCTCTCTCTCTCTCTCACACTCTCTCACTCTTCTTCTCTGGCTTTATCTCTCGTCCGACTGTGAGGGTTTTGTTGTAATACGGAGTTACTCTGCTGTGATCTTTTGGCTTTGGACCAGACTCATAAATGAATGGATTATATTCCACTGTTGTGTCAGCATGCGTTTATAAAGTCATTTATATGCGTTTGCAATTCCGTTGCTTCTTGGTTCCTGCACAAAAAACGTAATGGACCCGTTTGCAGTTGTGTGTGTGTGTGCGTGTGTGTTTTGACTCTCCCTAATCGACTTTACACACTACGCAGTTACTGCAGCTCCACCACATCACTAGGATGCTGATGCAACCAAATGCGATTTGTTATGTTGTCACTTCTTTCTCCAGTTTTCTCCCTCTCTTTGTTCAACCTATTTATTTATTTATTTATTTATATTTTCAGTAAGACCTGGAAATACCACTGCATCCGTCCTACTAATTTCCCTCGCCTCCCACTATCTCAGTGTGACAACAAGCGAGCTCTTGAAGAGTGGAGTAAGAGCTCCAGTGACAACAGCATCATAAGAGATGCACCATAAACATGAGGGATGTGGGCTCCCGGAATAGCAGCGTGACTTCATCTCCGACAGCCAGCCACATTACAACAGGCTTTATGGGTGTGCTGCAGATCACATTAACATTATTACACCCTACCACAATCAGAGTAGGGGGGTGAGAGGAGAAGGGGAGGGTGCTAAGAAGGATGGAGAGATGGGTGGGGGGTGATTGAAAAAGGGACAGATGTGGGAAAAGGGTCCTGGTTAACGAAAGACAGGAGCGAGTGTAGTCACTGCGAGACAGGGATGAGGTAGGGACATAGGTGTGCGTCCTGCAGAAGTGACCCAAATATGAATATATGAAAATATAAGCTACAATGGTAGAGAGGTATACTACACTGGTACAGTAGTGAGGTATACTACAATGGTACAGTAGAGAGGTAAACTACAATGGTACAGTAGAGAGGTATACTACAATGGTATAGTAGAGAGGTATAGTACAATGGTACAGTAGAGATGTATACTACAATGGTATAGTAGAGAGGTATAGTACAATGGTACAGTAGAGATGTATACTACAATGGTATAGTAGAGAGGTATAGTACAATGGTACAGTAGAGAGGTATACTACAATGGTATAGTAGAGAGGTATAGTACAATGGTACAGTAGAGATGTATATTACAATGGTATAGTAAAGAGGTATAGTACAATGGTACAGTAGAGATGTATATTAAAATGGTATAGTAGAGAGGTATAGTATAATGGTACAGTAGAGAGGTATACTACAATGGTACAGTAGAGAGGTATACTACAATGGTATAGTAGAGAGATATAGTACAATGGTACAGTAGAGAGGTATACTACAATGGTATAGTAGAGAGATATAGTACAATGATACAGTAGAGATGTATACTACAATGGTACAGTAGAGATGTATACTACAATGGTATAGTAGAGAGATATAGTACAATGGTACAGTAGAGATGTATACTACAATGGTATAGTAGAGGGATATAGTACAATGGTACAGTAGAGATGTATACTACAATGGTATAGTAGAGAGGTATAGTCCCATGGTACAGTAGAGATGTATACTACAATGGTATAGTAGAGAGGTATAGTACAATGGTACAGTAGAGATGTATACTACAATGGTATAGTAGAGAGGTATAGTACAATGGTACAGTAGAGATGTATATTACAATGGTATAGTAAAGAGGTATAGTACAATGGTACAGTAGAGATGTATATTACAATGGTATAGTAGAGAGGTATAGTACAATGGTACAGTAGAGATGTATATTACAATGGTATAGTAGAGAAACATAGTACAATGGTACAGTAGAGAGGTATACTACAATGGTATAGTAGAGAGATATAGTACAATGGTACATTAGAGATGTATATTACAATGGTATAGTAAAGAGGTATAGTACAATGGTACAGTAGAGATGTATAATACAATGGTATAGTAAAGAGGTATAGTACAATGGTACAGTAGAGATATATACTACAATGGTATAGTAGAGAGGTATAGTACAATGGTACAGTAAAGAGGTATACTACAATGGTATAGTAGAGAGGTATAGTACAAGGGTACAGTAGAGATGTATACTACAATAGTATAGTAGAGAGGTATAGTACAATGGTATAGTAGAGAGGTATACTACAATAGTATAGTGGAGAGGTATATTACAATGGTACATTAGAGATGTATATTACAATGGTATAGTAAAGAGGTATAGTACAATGGTACAGTAGAGATGTATATTACAATGGTATAGTAGAGAGGTATAGTACAATGGTACATTAGAGATGTATATTACAATGGTATAGTAAAGAGGTATAGTACAATGGTACAGTAGAGATGTATATTACAATGGTATAGTAGAGAGGTATAGTACAATGGTACAGTAGAGATGTATATTACAATGGTATAGTAGAGAGATATAGTACAATGGTACAGTAGAGAGGTATACTACAATGGTATAGTAGAGAGGTATAGTACAATGGTACATTAGAGATGTATACTACAATGGTATAGTAAAGAGGTATAGTACAATGGTACAGTAGAGATGTATACTACAATGGTATAGTAGAGAGGTATAGTACAATGGTACAGTAAAGAGGTATACTACAATGGTATAGTAGAGAGGTATAGTACAAGGGTACAGTAGAGATGTATACTACAATAGTATAGTAGAGAGGTATAGTACAATGGTATAGTAGAGAGGTATACTACAATAGTATAGTGGAGAGGTATATTACAATGGTATAGAAGAGAGGTATACTACAATGGTACCGTAGAGATGTATACTACAGTGGTATATTAGAGAGGTATAGTACAATGGTAAAGTAGAGATGTATACTACAACAGTGTAGTAGAGAGGTATACTACAATGGTATGGTAGAGAGGTATAGTACAATGGTACAGTAGAGATGTATACTACAATGGTGTAGTAGAGAGGTATAGTACAATGGTACAGTAGAGATGTATACTACAATAGTATAGTAGAGAGGTATAGTATAATGGTATAGTGGAGAGGTATAGTACAATGGTACAATAGAGATGTATACTACAATGGTACAGTAGAGATGTATACTACAATGGTATAGTAGAGAGGTATAGTACAATGGTACAGTAGAGATGTATACTACAATAGTATAGTAGAGAGGTATAGTACAATGTTACAGTAGAGATGTATACTGCAATGGTATAGTAGAGAGGTATACTACAATGGTACAGTAGAGATGTATACTACAATGGTACAGTAGAGACGTATACTACAATGGTACAGTAGAGATGTATACTACAATGGTATAGTAGAGAGATATAGTACAATGGTACAGTAGAGATGTATACTACAATGGTATAGTAGAGAGATACAGTACAATGGTACAGTAGAGATGTATACTACAATGTTACAGTAGAGATGTATACTACAATGGTATAGTAGAGAGATATATTACAATGGTACAGTAGAGATGTATACTACAATGGTATAGTAGAGAGGTATAGTACAATGGTATAGTAGAGAGGTATAGTCCCATGGTACAGTAGAGATGTATACTACAATGGTATAGTAGAGAGGTATAGTACAATTGTACAGTAGATATGTATACTGCAATGGTATAGTAGAGAGGTATAGTACAATGGTACAGTAGAGATGTATACTACAATGGTACAGTAGAGATGTATACTACAATGGTATAGTAGAGATGTATACTATAATGGTACAGTAGAGATGTATACTACAATGGTATAGTAGAGAGGTATAGTACAATGGTACAGTAGAGATGTATGCTACAATGGTACAGTAGAGATGTTTACTACAATAATATAGTAGAGAGGTATAGTAAAATGGTACAGTAGAGATGTATACTACAATGGCACAGTAGAGATGTATACTACAATGGTATGGTAGTGATGTATACTTCAATGTTACGGTAGTGATGTATACTACAATGGTATAGTAGAGAAGTATACTACAATGGTATAGTAGAGAGGTATACTACAATGGTACAGTAGAGAGGTATATTACAATGGTATGGTAGTGAACTCAGAAACAACATTCTTACATTTAGAGAAAAAAATAAGAGAGGCAGAGTGAGTCTCCTGAGAAGAGCTTTAGGTCAGCAAGCCTGGAAGAATAGAAGACAGAAAGAAGAGAGGACACATTCAGAATTAAATCTCTGAGAGGGTCCACCACAGCGAAGGCGGGGATGAAGCTGATGAATCTGAGAGAGTAAAGGCTCCTGTGTGGATTTGTAGGATTTTAAAAAAGATGATGTGAAATTAAGCACTGAATGAGCCATTCCTCACTGCAGTGGGTGACTATGAGAGTCTGTAATACTCTTATTGCACTTTGGCTACTATAACAGTAGTGTGCAAACCTTTGTTCTAATCACAATAATACATTCACTCTTTCATTTTCTTGTCCAGTTCAGCGTTGTGGTGGGTCCAGACCCCCCCTTCGGAATCAACAGACACAAGGCAGGAACCAGTTAATCACACCTGTGGACAGTGTCACATACTCACCCAGTCACTCACACTCACACCTGTGGACAGGGTCACATACTCACCCAGTCACTCACACTCACACCTGTGGACAGTGTCACATACTCGCACAATCACTCACACCTGTGGACAGTTTCACACACTCACCCAGTCACTCACACTCACACCTGTGGACAGTGTCACATACTCGCACAATCACTCACACCTGTGGACAGTTTCACACACTCACCCAGTCACTCACACTCACACCCGTGGACAGTTTCACACACTCACCCAGTCACTCACACACTCACACATGTGGTCATTTTCACACACTCACCCGGTCACTCACACACTCACACCTGTGGTCATTTTCACACACTCACCCAGTCACTCACACACTCACACCTGTGGACAGTTTCACACACTCACCCAGTCACTCACACTCACACCTGTGGACAGTTTCACACACTCACCCAGTCACTCACACTCACACCTGTGGACAGTTTTACACACTCACCCAGTCACTCACACGTGGTCATTTTCACACACTCACCCAGTCACTCACACACTCGCACCTGTGGACAGTTTCACACACTCACCCAGTCACTCACACACTCGCACCTGTGGACAGTTTCACACACTCACCCAGTCACTCACACACTCACACCTGTGGACAGTTTCACACACTCACCCAGTCACTCGCACACTCACCCAGTCACTCACGCACTCACACCTGTGGACAGTTTCACACACTCACCCAGTCACTCACACACTCACCTGTGGTCATTTTCAGACACTCACCCAGTCACTCACACACTCACACCTGTGGACTATATCCTACACTCACCCAGTCACTCACACACTCACACCTGTGGACAGTTTCACCCACTCACCCAGTCACTCACACACTCACCTGTGGTCATTTTCACACACTCACCCAGTCACTCACACACTCACACCTGTGGACAGTTTCACACACTCACCCAGTCACTCACACACTCACACCTGTGGCCAGTGTCACATACTCGCACAATCACTCACACACTCACACCTGTGGTCATTTTCACACACTCACCCAGTCACTCACAGACTCACACCTGTGGACAGTTTCACACACTCACCCAGTCATTCACACACTCGCACCTGTGGACAGTTTCACACACTCACCCAGTCACTCACACACTCACACCTGTGGACAGTTACACACACCCACCCAGTCACTCACACACTCACCTGTGGTCATTTTGACACACTCACCCAGTCACTCACAGACTCACACCTGTGGTCATTTTCACACACTCACCCAGTCACTCACAGACTCACACCTGTGGACAGTTTCACACACTCACCCAGTCATTCACACACTCGTACCTGTGGTCATTTTCACACACTCACCCAGTCACTCAAAGACTCACACGTGTGGACAGTTTCACACACTCACCCAGTCACTCACACACTCACACCTGTGGACTATATCCTACACTCACCCAGTCACTCACACACTCAAACCTGTGGACAGTTTCACACACTCACCCAGTCATTCACACACTCACACCTGTGGTCATTTTCACACACTCACCCAGTCACTCACACACTCGCACCTGTGGACAGGGTCACATACTCACCCAGTCACTCACACTCACACCTGTTGACAGTGTCACATACTCGCACAATCACTCACACCTGTGGACAGTTTCACCCAGTCACTCGCACACTCACCCAGTCACTCGCACACTCACACCTGTGGACAGTTTCACACACTCACCCAGTCACTCACACACTCACCTGTGGTCATTTTCAGACACTCACCCAGTCACTCACACACTCACACCTGTGGACTATATCCTACACTCACCCAGTCACTCACACACTCACACCTGTGGACAGTTTCACACACTCACCCAGTCACTCACACACTCACCTGTGGTCATTTTCACACACTCACCCAGTCACTCACACACTCACACCTGTGGACAGTTTCACACACTCACCCAGTCACTCACACACTCACACCTGTGGCCAGTGTCACATACTCGCACAATCACTCACACACTCACACCTGTGGTCATTTTCACACACTCACCCAGTCACTCACAGACTCACACCTGTGGACAGTTTCACACACTCACCCAGTCATTCACACACTCGCACCTGTGGACAGTTTCACACACTCACCCAGTCACTCACACACTCACACCTGTGGACAGTTTCACACACTCACCCAGTCACTCACACACTCACACCTGTGGACAGTTTCACACACTCACCCAGTCACTCACACACTCACCTGTGGTCATTTTCACACACTCACCCAGTCACTCACAGACTCACACCTGTGGTCATTTTCACACACTCACCCAGTCACTCACAGACTCACACCTGTGGACAGTTTCACACACTCACCCAGTCATTCACACACTCGTACCTGTGGTCATTTTCACACACTCACCCAGTCACTCAAAGACTCACACGTGTGGACAGTTTCACACACTCACCCAGTCACTCACACACTCACACCTGTGGACTATATCCTACACTCACCCAGTCACTCACACACTCACACCTGTGGACAGTTTCACACACTCACCCAGTCATTCACACACTCACACCTGTGGTCATTTTCACACACTCACCCAGTCACTCACACACTCGCACCTGTGGACAGGGTCACATACTCACCCAGTCACTCACACTCACACCTGTGGCCAGTGTCACATACTCGCACAATCACTCACACCTGTGGACAGTTTCACACACTCACCCAGTCACTCACACTCACACCTGTGGACAGTGTCACATACTCGCACAATCACTCACACCTGTGGACACTTTCACACACTCACCCAGTCACTCACACTCACACCTGTGGACAGTTTCACACACTCACCCAGTCACTCACACTCACACCCGTGGACAGTTTCACACACTCACCCAGTCACTCACACTCACACCTGTGGACAGTTTCACACACTCACCCAGTCACTCACACACTCGCACCTGTGGACAGTTTCACACACTCACCCAGTCACTCACACGTGGTCATTTTCACACACTCACCCAGTCACTCACACACTCGCACCTGTGGACAGTTTCACACACTCACCCAGTCACTCACACACTCACACCTGTGGACAGTTTCACACACTCACCCAGTCACTCACACACTCACCCAGTCACTCACACACTCACACCTGTGGACTATATCCTACACTCACCCAGTCACTCACACACTCACACCTGTGGACAGTTTCACACACTCACCCAGTCACTCACACACTCACCTGTGGTCATTTTCACACACTCACCCAGTCACTCATACACTCACACCTGTGGACAGTTTCACACACTCACCCAGTCACTCACACACTCACACCTGTGGCCAGTGTCACATACTCGCACAATCACTCACACACTCACACCTGTGGTCATTTTCACACACTCACCCAGTCATTCACACACTCGCACCTGTGGACAGTTTCACACACTCACCCAGTCACTCACACACTCGCACCTGTGGACAGTTTCACACACTCACCCAGTCACTCACACACTCGCACCTGTGGACAGTTTCACACACTCACCCAGTCACTCACACACTCACACCTGTGGACAGTTTCACACACTCACCCAGTCACTCACACACTCACCTGTGGTCATTTTCACACACTCACCCAGTCACTCACACACTCACACCTGTGGACTATATCCTACACTCACCCAGTCACTCACACACTCACACCTGTGGACAGTTTCACACACTCACCCAGTCATTCACACACTCACACCTGTGGTCATTTTCACACACTCACCCAGTCACTCACACACTCGCACCTGTGGACAGTTTCACACACTCACCCAGTCACTCACACACTCGCACCTGTGGACAGTTTCACAAACTCACCCAGTCACTCACACACTCACACCTGTGGACACTTTCGCAGAGCCAGTCCACCTACCAACAAGTCTTCTCTGCTCTGGAAGGAAACTGGAGCTCAAATCACATGTATTTTTAAGTGTTATTATTGAAACCACCCTCTACAAAGATCACCGCGTCCATTTTTGTTCAGCACAGCACATGAAATATGGCCTGTGCAAAAGAAAAGTGGCACATTGAATTTCAACAAAACATTGCATGAATATTCTTGCAAACAATGATATATATAAATAAATGCAAAAGAAAAAACCCCTTAAATGTGCAGATTAACGGTAACAGATTATAACATCCAGGACTATATTTGCAGTAACTGTGGGGGTAAATTAGCAGCTCTGTCCTCAGGTGGTGCAGCTCTGTTTGCTGATTGGAATTGAGTGGGTGGAGATTATCCTGCTCAAAGTCAGTGAGTGGGTATGTATTCGGTGCTGGGTGACAGTGTTCTACAGATGTATCACTATTTTCCATTGCTTAACAATGAACAGTAGTCAGATGAGAAGGCAGCAGAGGCTTAAAGCCCACTCAGAGTTGCAGAGAAGGCCTGAATATAAACCTCAATGCTGTGAAATTAACACAATTGAATGTGACGTGCTGATATGGTTGGGAATGTGTATGTGTGTGTGCTGTAAACTTGCCCAGCCCAGCTGTGGTTAAGGTGAAGAGAGCACATCTGTGTGGAAATGTTGATTTAGATTTATTTGAGTTGAAGTGAGCTGAGCAGGAATCCAGGAAAGAGTTAAACAGCCGGGTAATGGTGGTAGTCCTAAGCCAAGCAGGTTAACCATCAGTGCATCAGCAGAGGATTTAGAGGAACAGACGCTCGGACCAGCAGGTGTGTTATTAAGCTGCGCCTGCTCATATTTCACCGTCCAGTTCAACAGAGCAGCCATTCTCAGACCAGCACCCCCACTACTCTGAGACTGTATCTCATCCAGCAGACAGCCATTAGCCAAAGTTACCCTTACATTCACAGCCGTAAAAACGGTGTAAATTCGCAGAGACTCGTGTAGTGGACGTTAACAGCAGCAGGGAGTTTTTAATGTGGAAGGTGGCGCTCAGAATATATTGGCAGTTTTTTAAGGTCTTAAGCTGTATTTGAAGTGGTCATTTATTTAATGTGGAAGTCAAAGTATAATCGCTTTTTTAAGGTGGATTTTTTTAAAGGTGGTGATATAAAAAATGTATTGTCAGTTTTCTTAATGTGGCAATGCTTTGGATTTCCGATGTAGTCTGTACATGGGTGGGTACTCACTTAACAACTGACTAGCAACACCTTAGCAGTCAACACCTGTACCATAGCAACACCTTAGCAGCCAGCACTTTTACCATAGTAACACCTTAGCAACAGCCTCACAGGAAGTGGGAACGATGTGGGGATGATCTAAGCTGCCCAATCATTTTATGGAAAGGTATGTCTCTAATTCTTTCTGCTGTCTGTTACTATGCTCTCAGTTTTATCAAACAAGGCAGGGAAATAAGAGCCCTGAGAGAATGAGAACGGAGAAGAAAGAAAACCAAGCAAAACCGGCTAGAAACCAGAGCTTCTGCTCCTCGCACCTCACCGCTGTGCGCTCAGGGTCGGGGTGAACAGCGAGAGGCTCATTATCATTTAAAGGAACAGGTGCTGAAATCTGTCGCTTAATCTGCTGTCCTTGTGGTATTTTGACCAAAGCAGGCGACAGATGTTTCATTAAAACCCAGGAGTGTTTTGTGGAGACGGGGTAGAACATGTCTCTATGTGTCCACAGGGACCGCGTTCCCTTTTGACCCCACCAACTCCCCACCTCCAGCAGCCATCTTATCTCTCCACGAAGGCTGGAGCTGGATCTTGTTTATGTAATTCTGTGTACATATAGGGTGTGTAGACGGTTTGGTTTGGGAACACAGCCATCATTCACTGTATATTCTGCAACAGGAGCTTAGGGTTAACACATTCGTACAGACAGCCAACAAAACTGTTGATTAATGACAGCGGGGCACTCTCAGCTCAATTTTTCTTTTTGTCAGTCGGGTCATGGTCATTGTTCCACTCATAAATTTTCGTTTTTTTGTCTCTCAGCAGTTCCCTCATCTCTGTTGTTTACTGGATGCTCGCTCGACCACTTTATTTATCTGTCCTCCTAGCGTTCTCATTGGCTACCGTCTGAATCCCTTCTCCGCCACATCGCTGACCATTTCACACGGATGTTTGAAGCATTTGTCCATTTTAAATTAAAGTTTCGAAGCCCTTCAGTTTTGGACTGGACGTGGTTCTTGCCAAAATTTAATGTGTATCACTTTTCAGGTGTATATTTGAGTCCCAAATTTGACAAAGGCTTGTAATGAAAAGGTAAACCATGTGATTTTATCACAACAACAAACAGAGGCATGCTATAATACTCCTCAGTCCCCCCCCCCCGACTTTGTTTTTCTTCTCCGTCCTCTGCCTCCTCCTCCTCATCACCGCTGAACGCTCTGAGATCTGCATTCTGTCAATTACCATTCGGAGGGGGGCGGCTGGGGGGAGAAACAGGCGCTGATGCAATTTCGGAGCCGGGAATTCAGCGACAAATGAAATTTGGTGTCAAATTGAGCAAATCTGCCTGGAGAATGCACTCCAGGCCGAGCAAATAAAAGGATTACTATGGTGATGAGAGGAGAAGTGTGCAGTTCTCTGCAGGAATCTTGCCACAGCAGCTTTGTGGAGGAGTGGGTAGGAGGAGGGCATCAAATCAGACAACTGCTTTATTTGTGGGCCTGCCGTCTTGTTTTTTTCCCCTACTTTTTTCCTCCTGAAAACAAACCATGAGGTGCGGTCCTTTTTATTTACGCGTGCATCGAGTGAAAAATTCAGCATGAGCTGAGGAGGTTAGGGGGTCCTGGGTGGTCCGAGAGTCAGTGTGGCTTCATGCTGCGGACTTGGCACTGTCCAGCGGTGACCTGGCAACCCGCACTGCCGATCGCGGTGCCATGCTGTGACCTGGCAACCCGTGCATCTTTTTCCACCGACTCTGGTGTATGATCGTTAGCCAGCAGTCAGCTGTCACTTCCCTCACTTCCTGCAGCCTGCCGAAGGGGAGGAGTGCGTGCTGCTCTGGGGGATCTTACACTTCTCTGGCAGCTCAAACAGAAACTGACTCAAAAGCTGTATCTAGAAATCTCAGTGACATTCACAAAGCGTACTACTGCCGATCTCACCCAGTGCATTTTGGGAGATGTTTATTTTTAAGGGCTGTTGTCATGGAAACCCAGAATATATCTTGCTTTCTCAAAAGGAAGGAGTTTCATCCAATGTGCGAGCATCATTAAAGGACCTTACACACCCATACAGATGATATTCATTCATTCATATCATTTCAGTAACTGCATCATCGAGTTCAGGGTCCCGCTGTGTTCAGAACCCACAAAGAATCACTGGGCGCAAGGAAAGAACAGATCCTGAATAGGATCACACATACACACACACACACACCTGTGGACAGTATCAAAAACTCACACAGTCTTTTGCACAGCTATGTGTGAATGAGTAACTGGGTCAATGTGTGAAACTATCAACAGGTTTGTGTGTGTGTGTGTGTGAGTGTGTCTCTGTGTTTGTGTGTCTGTGTGAGGTTGTGTGTGTGTGAGACAGAGAGAGTGAGAGAGTGTGTGTGACTGGGTGAGTGTATGTAACACAGCCTTCAGGTGTGTGTGTGTGTGTGTGTGTGTGTGTGTGAGAGAGAGAGAGAGAGAGAGAGAGAGAGATTGTGTGTGTGTGTGTGTGTGTTTGTGAGTAACTAAGTGTGTTTGTGTGTCTGTGTGTGTGTGTGTGTTTGAGAGGGAGAGAGAGAGTGACTGGTTGTGTGTGTGTGTGTGTGAGTAACTAGGTGTGTGAGTGACTAGGTGTGATTGACTAGGTGTGTGTGAGAGAGAAACTGTACTCAGGTGTGTGTGTGGGTGTGAGTGACTAGGTGTGTGTGTGAGAGAGAGAAACTGTCCTCAGGTGTGTGTGCCTGTGTGTGTGTGTGTGTGTGTGTGTGTGTGTGTATGTGTGTGTGTGTGAGAAACTGTCCTCAGGTGTGTGTGTGTGTGTGTGTGTGTGTGTGTGTGTGTGTGTGTGTGAGAGAGAGAGAGACACTGTCCTCAGGTGTGTTTGAGAGTGACTAGATGGGAGTGTGTGTGAAACTGTGCTCAGGTGTATGTGTGTGCGAGTGTGTGAGAGAGTGATTGGGGGAGTGTATGTGAAACTGTCCTCAGGTGTGTGCACGGGTGTGTGTGTGTGTGTGCGTGTGTGAGTGTATGTGCTTGTGAGTGAGAGTGACTGGGTGAATGTGTGTTGCCCAGTGATGGACTGGTGCCCAGTGTGTGTTCCTGCTTTGTGCCCAATGAATCTGTGCAGGCTCCAAACCCACTGCGACACTGAACATGATGAAGTGGTTACAGAAGATGAATGAATAAATGAAGGAGCACCATATGGCACCACACTCACAGTTCCTACTGTAATGAGATGTAATGGGCTCTTCATGAGGCTTGATTCCCATTTTTGGGGATGACACTTGGCTCTTGGCTTTCTCTTGACCCTTTACCACCCCCCACATCAACCCCCAACTTCCTCACTCAGCCGACACACACGCATTAAAGCACATTAAAACTGCAGACAAGCGTGCGGTCGGACGTCAGAGAGAAACAGCCCTGTCACTTCAGGAAGAGAAAGCCTGAAGCCCGAGCCCGGCCCAGAGCTGTAATTAAAGCTTCATCTTAATTCTACCCCTCCCTCCTCAGGAGACGTTCTAATGCCTGTTAAATGGAGTGGCTGCCTCTCACTCTGAGAGAGTCACTCCGCTGAGGAGCAGCAGCTCTATTCCTGAATCAGGGAGGTGTTATCACCAGCCAGTCGGAGTGTGTTTACTAACACCGTCACGTTTCTGTTTGTTCTTGAAGATCCAGGGCAGATGGATGAATGCCTTCATCGATTTTGATGGGATAAGTTTTTAGTTGAAAGAATCTGACTTTGCTGAAAGTGTGTCTAACCCTCAGCTTTCAAACAGTTAACCCTTAAGAGAGTCTAAGATCATCAGTGCTTTTATCTAACACAAGTAGCTCTACACACACCGTATGTAGAAACATGAGAGGGTCAGATGGTAAAAGAGTTTGCCTCTTTGGCCAAATTTGACCAAAACTAAATACTACAAATACTAAAGAGTGCAGCACTGTGTTAAAATAGAACTAAGGCTGGGGCAGCAATGTGGTGCCACAGCTCTAATACAATAAAAATAAGGTTTGTCGTTATTAATAATATTTATTGTTATTAGTAATTAATTAATTCATTGTCACACCACACTACCACAGACAGTCACCCGGAGGAAACCCATGCAGACACAGGGAGAACACACCACACTCCTCACAAACAGTCACCCGGAGGAAACCCATGCGGACACAGGGAGAACACACCACACTCCTCACAGACAGTCACCCGGAGGAAACCCACGCAAACACAGGGAGAACACACCACACTCCTCACAAACAGTCACCCGGAGGAAACCCATGCAGACACAGGGAGAACACACCACACTCCTCACAAACAGTCACCCGGAGGAAACCCATGCAGACACAGGGAGAACACACCACACTCCTCACAGACAGTCACCCGGAGGAAACCCACGCAAACACAGGGAGAACACACCACACTCCTCACAGACAGTCACCCGGAGGAAACCCACGCAGACACAGGGAGAACACACCACACTCCTCACAGACAGTCACCTGGAGGAAACCCACGCAGACACAGGGAGAACACACCACACTCCTCACAGACAGTCACCCGGAGGAAACCCACACAGACACAGGGAGAACACACCACACTCCTCACAGACAGTCACCCGGAGGAAACCCACGCAGACACAGGGAGAACACACCACACTCCTCACAGACAGTCACCCGGAGCGGGACTCGAACCCACAACCTCCAGGTCCCTGGAGCTGTGTGACTGTGCTGCCCTGTTATTGGTAATTGATAGATGTAAATCTGTTGGTAGGTCTAAGTATCACAGGCTAATGCTAATGTTGAATAAGTACCCTGTCAGTTTTATTAGACTGCTAGGTGACGAAGGTTTCCATCTAGGTGTGAAAACCATTACGCCAGTTCTGAACGGCACTGAATCATGGAATTTCTGGAAACAGATGTGGCGCACAACCCAGAATCCACCACAGACCAGACCTCCAGGTCTGAGCCATTCTATTAAAGACTTTAAATTGAGCCCCAGGCTCAGATCCAGGGAGGATGATAGAGTTGCCTCCATTAAGTCGGCGTTGGAGTGCATCTGATATTTCAGCAACGCCTAAAAGAAGAGATGTTTGCACTCAAAAATGAATCTCTGTGTCAAGGCAGTTTAATTAGACCACACATTTCCATTCGGTTGAACAGAGCCAGGATGCACAACCTCAGCAAAATGCTACTCATTTAACAGTGTCTCAATATGTAGTGTCCTCTCATGATCCCAGCTGTGTATGCGGCCAGCAGTTTAATCCTCATCAAATCTTACGGAACAGTTTACTGATTCACTCTAGTTACACTGGGACTAAATGAGCGACCACTTAAGCCTTTGCTAACGTTATGTAAGTAATAGCATTAGGTGTGTTTGAACTAAGCACAGTCTACAAAGTTAGGTGAACAGTATAGTTCACTTCAAACTGTGGCCTGAGCTAGCTTAGCTAGCTGCCATGCTAATCTAACCATTCTTGTTACTCCTACCCCTTGTTTTTGAGGGTCAGTTTGCCCCTTGGAAATGAGTTACAAGGTGTTGTGATACAAATCGTCCCCTACGAATTGGGTTAACCCTTCAGAACCCTGATACTTCATCAGCAGCTCTGCCAGTCTGCAGTGATACCAGAGGAGTGGTGCAGGGCTGCAAGCCCACAGCATGACTTTAGTTACATTTAAATACATGCTTTAAAAGTGTTCTACATTATATCGACTCTCTCCAGAGAAAACATGTAACTCAAATGTAGTAACTTTACGGGGGAAGGAAAAAATCTTCTTAACATTCAATGGACATCCATGTCATTTTTGAGAATTTTTATTGGTTCATTCATCATGGTTCAAATGAAGTGGTAAACTAATCTCACCAAAAATATGGAGATACATGTTTTTCTTTGGACAGTAGTCATATATTATCACTCGCTCCTAACTGTCATGTGATATGAAGCTGAATTCAAAGTTTCATTCATATATATATATGAATATATATATGTGAATATATATGAATATATATATATATATATATATATATATATATATATATATATATATATATATATATATATATATATATATATATATAATATATATATATATGAATATATATATACGGGTTTTCCCTGTGTCTGCGTGGGTTTCCTCTGGGTGCTCCGGTTTCGTCCCATGGTCCAAAAACACACGTTGGTAGGTGGATTGGTGACTCAAAAGTCTCCGTAGGTGTGAATGTGTGAGTGTGTGTGTTGCCCTGTGATGGACTGGCGCCCCCTCCAGGGTGTATTCCTGCCTTGCGCCCAATGATTCCAGATAGGCTCTGGACCCACCGCGACCCTGAACTGGATAAGGGTTACAGATAATGAATGAATATATATATATATATATATATACAGTCTCCACTTGTGTTTTCAGTTTGTAAAGGCTGGTTAATACTTCTGCAGTGATCTACATAAACGTCTCTCATACGCAGATGTGTGCACAGGTGTCAGCCAACATATTTTAAGGATGAACACAAGTGGCTGTAGCCCCCACCTCAACAATAACATTACACCTACGTGGTCTCCTGATCGCTGGTGTTTTTCTGTGTGAAAGATGAAAGCAGTCACTACAGATAAAAAGGAGTTTTACTCTCCCTGGCGCTGCAGTGCTCCCTAGGCGTTGTGGATGGCTGCCCAACACTCGTGTGTGTGTGTGTGTGTGTATGTTTGTGTACCAGGGATATATCACATTGTAGTGACCAAAAACTGTTCAAACACTCAATTTGTGGGGACTTGTCTTCCTTGTGGAGGCCACCAGCTGGTTATTATATTCATTACATTTTAAGGTTGGGTTAGTTTTGGGGATGGGATTAACCTAGTAGTTTTTATAGAAACGTTAATGGCAAAGCTCTAGAAAATGAATGGAAGTCTTTGCAATGTCCCCACAATTCAAGAATACAAGATTGTGTGTGTATGTGCTTAGGGCTCACTAGTGTGTTCTTTATGGTTGTGTTAGTGTGTGCGTGTGTGTGTGTGTGTGTGTGTGCTGTTTCAGGTTGTTTTTAGCCATGCCCCAAGGATCACTGTCGTCAGGAACACCAAGAGTACTTTGTGTAGAGACACGTCTATCGTCAACAGACAAAAACAATCAAACGAACACCAGATTCACCAGATCCTGTTTATTTATTTAATCTTTTATTTTTAAATCTCACTCATGTTGCACTTTAACACAAGGTGAATGTGCCCACTAGGGGGCAGCATCCAACCCAGGAGCTAGTTGCCCCCCGCTGAGCGTAAGTTTGTAAAAATCCATCCTAACTTTTACATTGAGAGAAGTTCATTTCAAAATAATGACACAAAATTCCTTATGTGCCACAGAAACACCTTCACTAGCATGTATCAGTAACACCCCAAATAAAAACACAGTCTCGTATTATTTTTATAACAAAATGAATTGTTTTACAGTAAAGTGGTGTCCTTAAAGCGTCTGTATTTAATGTGTGCGTTTATTCTGTTCTGGCGTCACGTGGAAGGTTTTCAGTGTTTAAAATGGGGTTCTTGTACAAAATATTTTAAAGGCACTTCATCAATGAACAGTGTTAGCAATTCTGCTGCTAATTACACACACACACACACACACACACACACACACACACACACGAACAAACACAAGTGGCCCAGTGTGTAGACAGAGCACAGAGAAAGAGAATAAGGGCCAATTTCTGATCCTGCATTTACTTGACGTAGAGCACGTGTCAAACTCAAGGCCCGCTGGCCAAATGTGGCCCGCCTTATGATTTGATGTGGCCCGCAAAAGCTTAAAAGATCTGATTGACTGCTGTCTAGTGGCTTTATGCCGTTGCTTCACGGGTCACAATCGGCATGAATTGTGGGAAATGGAGTTTATGGTCAATGCACGCTTTTAGACTTAATTATTAATTATTCCGCAACTAATTCTAAAGCGTGCACTGACCTTAAACTACATTTCCCACAATGCATGCCGATTGTGTTACCCGCCAAGTGACGGCATTCCACCACTAGATCACAGTGTATCCTCTTTGATGTGATTTTTTCAACAAGTGGAATTAAGAAATAGCTACAAATATTGATCCCAAAATGTCCAGGAAAAGAAACATTGATGCCGATGAAAGACAGTTTGAAGAGAGATGGGAAGGCGAACTGTTTGTGCTTCAAGGAGAAAAACCTGTATGAGGCGGTGGCAGGTGTCAATGAGTACAATTCACGTCTGCACTTTGACAACAAACACGGAGCTCAGTACGCCAACGTTAGCCTTCAGGAAAAGCAACAAACTGTACAAGAATTAAAAGGCAAACTGCGATCGCAGCGGAATATGTTCACAAGAGAGTTACGGCCCAAAACCACGCAGCTGTGAAAGCTAGCTTTATTGTAGCTGAAGAAATCACTCGCGCAAGTCTTTTTCAGGGGGTGCACTTTTGAAGCAGTGTGTGCTGAAGGTCATAGCTTGTGTTTGTTGATATTTTTCTTTATTCACTTTGATAGTTTGATCGTTGATTGATGGAGTAATATGAGTTTCTGAACCTCACAAATGAACAGGATTTATTTGTTAACAGAGCAACAAGCAAACATTTATATCTCTGCAAATGTTTATAAGTGGAATAAGTAATACATTCAGAGTTATTTAATATTACAGAGTACTTATATATTCTACATTACATTTGGTTACATTTATACGGTCTTACAGTTACATCAGGCTCTTTGAGGGCAACCATTATGCTGATGTGGCCCTCTGTGAAAATGAGTTTGACACCCCTGATATAGAGCCTACTCCCTTGTAGGTGTTTATACTTGAGCATTTGTGTCTGCGTCACTCTGCCCTTACACCGCCACAACACTAGGGCTGAGTCTCAAATATTTTCCTCTACACTATGTAGTACACAATGTAGTGGTGTGGTAGAATTATTTTTATAAACCTTTAAAGTGCACTGTTTAGGGAGTAAGGTGCTCTTTGGGACAGAGCATAGCTCACAAAGCCGGCAAATTTTTTCTTCGTGGTCCTGTTTCCTGTTGTGCGTTTTTTTCAGAGACGTCCACATTTTCCCTTGGTTTATCAGTTTTATTCATCCGTGAAATCCAAACTCTGAGAAAATCTCTGGGAGTGAGTTGACTTCGGTCTGCGGCCTCCATCACGTGGAGAAGAGGAGTTCATGTCCCTGTACTTCTTTGGTTCAACTTAAACAATGTCCGTCCAACTACTGAGCAGTCACAGCTGTTGTGATTACATTTCTGGAGAGGAGGGTCAGGCTACGGTGTAGGGTTCACTTTTATGTTTTGCCAGAATCTATGATTTGTCCTCTATTGCCTCCTCTGAGTACTATGTGTTTTACCGCCACTGTGTTGCAAGAGTGCATGCTGAGTTTGTACAGCGGGACTGTGCATTTGCAGAGCGTTGGCATTTGCTTTCTTGCGTGAAACATGATTCGGTCCTAAGAATGAGTGAGTGTGTGTGTGTGTGTGTGTGTGTGTGTGTGGCAGAACTTACATTTCACACATAACAGTAGATAATAAAGTAGATGTATGTTAGAACTTACATAGAAAACAGAGGCGATTGCTCTAAGACTGCAAGGGAAGCTCAGCTTCCCCTAAAATGTCAAAAATAAGTGATCAAATATATACTGCTGTGTGTACATGTCATTGAATAAATATGCACTACAAACGTGCTCAACTTTTGTTCAGATTCAGCTTCTTATCACTGGTAGAGACGCAGCTTTCCTCTCAATCATTCCCGCAGCTTCACAGTGCTTTAAACAGTGAGGATGCTGAGCGTCCACAGAGTTCAATAGCGAAGCAGCGAAGTGCAGCAAAACGAGACGAGCCATTGGATAAATGCTGGGCTTTGTCCCGCCCATCGGACGCTCAGCGTCTCTGGGGGTCTATGGGGCAGTGGGCTGGCCTCGGCCGGCCCGGACGCTCCGCTTCTGCATGATGATTGGATGATCTGTCTGAGGCTGAATCCCTTTTTGATTGACAGCGAAATGAGCGAATCAGCGATCCTTTGCTGTAAAGATCTGTGGGAGCATTACATTTTCATTCTGTTCTTGAACCGGAGACTTTCTTAATCCTCTTAGCGGCATTTTCTTTGTTAAAAACCACTAGTGACAAATCGAGCTTCTATTTCTGGTGGGTTTTTTTGTAGCTGCTTGTGTTTGGAGACTGACTTCTATCACTCTTTCTGACTTCTATCGCAGTTTCTGTCCAGCGGGTGCTGCTGAGCCCCTCCACCGTCACAAAGCACTCACAGGCGGACACACTTCACATGGGCCAAGGCCGTTTAAGCAGCCTAGCTCTGCTGGCCATTGAGAGGACACTAGTCAAGTCCCTGGAAAAGACGCCTTGTTGGTACGACAGGGTCACATGTATGTATGATGTAGGCCAAAATTGAGCTTCCCCTCCTTGAAAGACCAGCATCCGCCACTGATAGAAACTGTTACTCAGTGCAGTTTACGTTTAAACAAGGCTATGACTGAACTTGTAGTCTGCTGGTGCAACTGGCTACAGAGTCTTTAAAAGGAGCAACGTTGTACAGATTGAATGGAAGTAGGAAAACCCTGGGAAATTAAAGACAGTTTAAGTAAGTTTAATAATATTTAAGTTTGTTACAGGTCTCCTGCTGTGGTTTTACACCATCTCTCTTCTAAGAACCCAGCCTCTGCATGTTCCCCTTCCCTGCATCACATCGCAGAGACATTTACATGGATCTATGCAGAAGTACATTCCAGCCTTAAGTCAAACAGCCCCTTTAGATCATTTATGAGTGTGTTCTGTGGGTGCAGCACTGGACCCTGTTTCTGTGGAGCTGCTGACCTCCACGTGCTACAGATTCACAGGGCATGGTGTGACAGCTGCTGGATTTCTCTCCAGAGGCAGCTTCGTCCTCATATTTATTTCCCCTGCCGCCGTCAACCTTGACATCCTCCCTCAAAAAGCATGTGTGGATATCCATACTAATGTCCACGACACGCAGCCTTGCGTGACGCGATCCTAAGAAAGCCTTGTGTGTGCTCCTCAGACAAAAAGAGGGAGACAGAAAATGAGCCCAAAGACAAAGGGAGAATGATAACATTGTTGTATCCAATTGAATCAACAGTTTTGAAATGAGCTGGTCTTATTAAGCGGCGACCTGAATATAATCACAGGCCAGACTGGCTAATGAGCAGAGGGGGACAGACTTGGGACAGAGCTGCCACTCTCTATCCACTACCACAGTAAACATCCTCCGTGGTCTCAGTTAGTGCTTTTCCACCAAAAGAAACAGGGTTCCGTCATTCTGTTCCAGCCTCACTGTGGAGACGCTGCCATATCGTAGCCGTAGATGGACTGAGGACCTAGTCATTGTTGATTCTTTGTTTACAGCGGGCTCAGATCAGAGTGAATTATGATACACATGTGTAAATGTTTCTGAGAGCCATCGTGCTGAGCTCATGAACAGCCGAGGAAAGTAACCAACGTGCCTCATGATGCCTCAGAATCACACACAAATTGAGAATGTTTATTTTCTATCATTTATTTATAAAACACATTGTAAACAACCCTGTCCAGCTCCAACGTGCGATAACATTTTATTTGAGGCTCTGTGCTCTACTTGAAGTTTCTTTAGCTCAACACAGTCACAGACAACAATAAGAATCGAGAAAAAAGAGAACTGAACATACATAAGACGGCATGGTGGTGCAGCAGGTAGTGTCGCAGTCACACAGCTCCAGGGGCCCGGAGGTTGTGGGTTCGATTCCCGCTCCGGGTGACTGTCTGTGAGGAGTTTGGTGTGTTCTCCCTGTGTCTGCGTGGGTTTCCTTCGGGTGACTGTCTGTGAGGAGTTTGGTGTGTTCTCCCTGTGTCTGCGTGGGTTTCCTCCGGGTGACTCTCTGTGAGGAGTGTGGTGTGTTCTCCCTGTGTCTGCGTGGGTTTCCTCCAGGTGACTGTCTGTGAGGAGTGTGGTGTGTTCTCCCTGTGTCTGCATGGGTTTCCTCCGGGTGACTGTCTGTGAGGAGTGTGGTGTGTTCTCCCTGTGTCTGCGTGGGTTTCCTCCGGGTGACTGTCTGTGAGGAGTGTGGTGTGTTCTTCCTGTCTCCGCGTGGGTTTCCTCCGGGTGCTCTGGTTTCCTCCCACAGTGCAAAAACACACGTCGACTGGATTGTCGACTCAAAAGTGTCCGTAGGTGTGAGTGTGTGAGTGAATGTGTGTGTGTGTGTGTTGCCCTGTGAAGGACTGGCGCCCCCTCCAGGGTGTATTCCCACCTTGCACCCAATGATTCCAGGTAGGCTCTGGACCCACCGCGACCCTGAACTGGATAAGGGTTACAGATAATCAATGAATGAATGAACATACATAGCAGGAATAAAAAGTGATGCAGGGCCTCGCTTCTAGCTGCTGTTTGCTTGAGGGTGGGTAAACTGTGGCTCATTGTTATTTAAAAGACTAGATGCTGAAACCAGTTGCTCTGAACAAGGTTGTTTAAACAGGGGGAGAGTGCTGTTCTGGTATTTGATCCTTGTGGTATTTTGACAAAAGCAGGTCCAGAACTGTATTCACTTGTGGAAAAGGGGTAGAACATGTCCCCTTTGGAGGGTTATTTTGGCCTAAAGCTAACAAATGCTCAAATTCACTTTGAACAGGACAGATGTTCTGCAGACTGAACGGCAAGAAACAATTTCAAATCGCTACCACATTTTTAGGTGGCCTTTTGTGGTTTCTGTCCACTGCTGTTGTCCAAACCCTATTTGGATGGAGTCATTGCAAAAGTTCTACCCAAAATACTTCGACAAGAGCTGCTCTGTGATCAGAAACTGACCAGTGATGAAGGATAAGAGGATGAATAACACAAACCGTGTATCAGCAGGTGAGCTACAGCAGTAAGCTCCATCAAGGTGTGAGAGAGATATAGAGAGAGAGCTTCTAAAGCTTCTCCAGCAATTCCTTTTCAGCAGAGCACTTCACCTAAAGTGCTCTTCTCCACTTACAAAATTACTCTGTTGTTTAAAGAGGGGTCCAGAATGGCTAATCAGCTTTGCACCAAAATGTGGGCAGAATTTATGGAGCTCGGATCCTGGGAGTTCTCCAGAGAGCTTGCTCGGCGCAGTGTGCTCTTTCTCGTGAGCCTCGTTGTCCTGGACTGAGCACGGCCATGATTAGTGTGCGGTCACCTTGATTTCCCAGTTAGCACGTGGTGTTCGTACTGGATTGTCTTATGTTCACTGAGGTTTACCAGGTCTCTTCTAGTGTAGTATTACAAATCCACATCAGAAATACACAGTAGGAGGAGCTGATCTCTGAGGAGAGAGAGTGTAATTGTTATAACAGTCAGTTTGTGCTGTAATTAGCTCTGTTCAGAGGGGTCACTAGGATCTTAATAGTCTGAGCTAAAGAGAACAATGCATGTGCCTTATGACATTGTTTTATTTAAAAACATTTTATTCTGTGGCCATTTTGTGATGTCACAAAAGGTGCTGTTTAAAAAGTGGTTTTTTGTCTCCTGACCTCCGTCTACCTGTTGCTGAGTGTAATTCATGTTTGCAGTAGTGTCATGAAATCAAGTGTCTCTCTCTCTCTCTCTCTCACACACACACACACACACACACATTCACACACCAGTCCCTCTCTCTCCGTCTCTCACACACACCTTCTGAGCTGAGGGATATTCACATCGGTCACAAATGGCTCTTGGGGCTTCAACCGACAAACAAATGATACACTCACACATTACATCATGTTGAGTCTGGGAATGTGTGTAGTCAAATAAAATGGTGTTAACTACATAATAAAACCCATATAACACCCATAATATACACGGGATGATGTTATTGCAGCCGTAAAATGTAACTTTGGTTTTACTCTAGCTGTTATAACCACACAGCAACCGACAGAATAGCACTTATTACCAGAATTCATGTCTACCATTAAAAAGTGAGCTAATCCGGCTAAAGCTAGCAGCCATAAACCCTTACTACTCCAGGAAGAAGAAAGTGTCTGTCTTGTGCCTTCATGTCTGTTTCAGCTCACTCTACTGAGTGAAGTCAGTCCAATATTAATTCTTGAACATCTGCTCTCCCTCTCTCACTTTCTCCTCCTTGCTCCATCTGGCATAATGTCCGCACTGGGAAAACCGAGCTAGATCTGTCTTGTAGCGAGGTAAACACAGATCTCTGTCCTGTGATTCTGAAGTTGCATGGCCAAGTATTTTAGGGGAGCAGCTCCAGGAGCAGTGAGAGAGGCACTATTCTCCCTGTTTTATTTTTTACGGATAAAGAAATGTTGGAAAACGAGAAAAGAAAGAGAACCACACACAAAAAAGATAAAAAATCACTACACAAATAAAGGGGTGCTGAATAAGTTGTGTGTATGGATATAAGCTACTAATCCCGCAGGTAATATAATGGTTCTAGGCAGGTTCTGAGGGGATATAAAGAAAGCATCAGCTCATTTCCATCATTTCGTTTGTAATCGCTATGAAATATAAAGCATTTTGAGTAACATAAGCCTGTTCAGGATATAGGGCCTGGTGCTGCGTGGGAGTGTGGTCTTCTATGTCTTCCTTTTTCACAACCAATCACAGTGTGACCGGTCCATAGTCGTGTAGCAAACTCCATCATGTCCAGAGGGTGGAGCGCCAGGCACTGAGATTACAGCCAGAATTATTCTTTCATTCATTTGTTTGTTAATTTATTTATTAATTTTTAATTTGTGCTGAAGAAAGTGGATGCTGAAGTAGTAAAGTGTGTGGGGGGGTGCTCCTAGTCTTTTCTAGTCAGATAAAGAGTGTTTATTACACTGTTTATCTGTTTTTCATTCTCTCTGTTTGTATCACTCTCTCTCTCTCCCTCCCTCCCTCTCTCTCTCTCTCTCTCTCTCTCTCTCTCTCCCTCCCTCCCTCCCGCCCTCTCTCTCTCTCTCCCTCCCTCCCTCCCTCCCTCTCTCCCTCCCTCACTCTCTCTCTCTCCCTCCCTCCCTCTCTCCCTTCCTCCCCTTCTCTCCCTCCCTCCCTCCCTCTCTCCCTCCCTCACTCTCTCTCTCTCCCTCCCTCCCTCTCTCCCTTCCTCCCCCTCTCTCCCTCCCTCCCTCCCTCTCTCTCTCTCCCTCCCCCTCTCTCTCTCTCTCTCCCTCCCCCCCTCTCTCTCTCTCTCTCTCTCCCTCCCTCCCTCCCTCTCTCTCTCTCTCCCTCCCTCCCTCCCTCTCTCTCTCTCTCTCTCTCCCTCCCTCCCTCCCTCTCTCTCTCTCTCCCTCCCTCCCTCCCTCCCTCTCTCTCTCTCTCTCTCTCTCTCTCTCTCTCTCTCTCTCCCTCCCTCATCCCCCCCTCCCTCTCTCTCTCTGTCTCTCTCCCTCCCTCCCTCCCTCTCTCTCTCTCTCTCTCTCTCTCTCTCTCTCTCTCCCTCCCTCCCTCTCTCTCTCTCCCTCCTCTCTCTCTCTCTCTCCCTCCTCTCTCTCTCTCCCTCCCTCTCTCTCTCTCTCTCTCTCCCTCCTCCCTCTCTCTCTCTCTCTCTCTCTCTCTCTCCCTCCCTCTCTCTCTCTGTCTCTCTCCCTCCCTCTCTCCCTCCCTCTCTCTCTCTCTCTCTCTCTCTCTCTCTCTCTCTCTCTCTCTCTCTCTCTCTCTCTGTCTCTCTCTCTCTAAGATGATTTACTAAAATGGCCAGAAAGAGAAACTTGAAGCAGAAAAGACTGAATGAAAATAGAGAAAGCGTGAACAGTGAAGAGGGAAGGATCGGTGTCAGACCTGCACTTTGCAAATATATTATTGAAGACGCACTTAAGGCGCACTCACACACACACACACACACACACACACACACACACACACACACACACACACACACACACACACACATACCCATGCTCTGCTCAGAAGGAAAATGCCATGCTCGGGGCTGTAATGGTGATGCTCCTACAGTTCCTTGACAGAACTCATACGTCATTCTGTACGTCATTCCCAATATAAGGAAATCTGTGTGTAAGCTAGTTTGGCCTCTGGGAGAGGTGAAACGTCTTTTGAAATATCACTGATGTCTAAATCAGAGTAATGATTCCATCATGAAGTCTGTCTGCAAATGTAAACACTGCCAAAAAACAACAGCGTCTCAGATTATAGGCCACTTCCATGTAAACAGATTCACCTGGACTTGAAAACCCTTGCTGTTTTTGTTTGACTTACATTTACACTTGTCAGTTCTGTCGTAGCAATGTTACGTACCAATAGCATAATGATTCTGGTCTTGGTTTGGCCCATATCCCCCACTTTCAGTGACCCACTTGCCTCATGGGTTGATGCCACGTGAATGGACTGGTCCTGCTTGCAACATGAGGGCCATATAAACACCACATATGTTGCCTGAGGTCACATTTTTGGGACACTTTTAGCTCTCATCCAGTTGGCAACAGCCGTCTCTTTGCTGGAAATTGTCCAGATCTTTTTTTTTTTTGTGGCATGTGGCCAATTGGGCATATTTAATATTGTGCCCCTTTTGGATCTCTTGCAGTTGGCCAGTGCCAGCTAGTGTTGCCACACTTCCTGGTTTTCCCGGGTCTGTCCCAGAAAATTAATCTTCCTTCTCGGGACGCTTAATGTCCCGGTTTTTCGTGAAAAGGCACTTCACATATTCATTCAGCTTAAAATAAACATTTATTCTGCTGTTGCATCAGTGTTCTCTTCCCCACACCTACATAGGCATGGTGTGCTGGTCTCTGTGTTGCTGTAGCGGATGGATGCTTTAATTTGATTGGTTGTTATGTAGGCTGTGTTCGAATACGTAGTGAAAACTCGCTCCCTAGACAGCTAGGGTTAGTCTCCAACCTCTACCCCCTTCAGTAGTCACCCCCCCACCGGGGTGTCCTGGTTTTCCACTACTCAGATGTGGCAACCCTAATGCTGAGCTGTACCTCTGCCACAAGTGAACCACAAGTGCATGTTCTCTTGGGATCAGTTTTCTTATGACACAATTATTCATTTTCTCAAAGAGAGTATCAGCATTGACCAGGACTTCTTAATATGGCCTTGACACAGTCTGCGGAGAGACTGATGATTTCAGAGGCCTGTAGCATAAGGCACTAAATAAACATGAGCTACTTCTGGCCCAGCTGCTGACCACAGCTTTAAAATGAGAAGATGCTTAGTTTAAATGAGTTGCAGGTAAAAAACTACTACATTTCAAAAGGAGCTGTGTGGGATTCCTGGAATGTTGTAAAGTATCCGAGCAGTAAGAGAGACGTAAACTAAAGTCTCTTGTGTCTGTCCATCTGAACTGACTGTTGTCTGAGAGAAAGTACGGAGACGTTAAGATCTGTTTCTTGATTTTTTTTTTGCTGTGGTCATACATCTCTGAGCAGGATTAACTGGGATAACTTCAGTGTGCTGCGTATGTTCACAATGCACAGGGATTACTGTGTGTGTGTGTGGGGGGGATACATAACTGAGTTTAGCTTTAGCTTCCACAGCTCTCCTCTCCGACCTCCTTAATGATGCAGCTAGATTAAAGACAGGAGCTGACTGGCAGACGGAGATGGAGCAGAGAGTTAACAAAGAGGAGAAATTCTCGATTTTGTGCTTTCATGAGAGAGAGAGAGAGAGAGAGAGAGAGAGCGAGAGAGAGAGAGAGAGAGAGAGAGAGAGAGAAAGACATAAGACCCTTGGTGGAATGAAAAAATAAACTTGCATAATGTGTTTGTTCTTTTAACGTTTAAACTGATAGAGGAGTCCCAGCGTGTGCATGTTCAAGCTGCGCATAGTGAAATAAATCTGTATAGAATCAGAGCTCTAAGTCTCCTGTCACTTTAGAAATGGTGCAGAGTGCTTTCTATAGTCTCTGTGGATTGGCTTGGAATTCATTGGATACAGTTTGATTCAGTGGCTACGATTTAATTTAATTCGATTCACGTAAGGTAGACTAAACCAGGGGTGCTGAACTGTGGGTAATAGTGAACCTGCCTCCCCAACAGCATCAGAAATACATCCATCCATCCATTATCTGTAACCGCTTATCCAATTCAGGGTTGCGGTGGGTCCAGAGCCTACCTGGAATCATTGGGCGCAAGGCAGGAACACACCCTGGAGGGGGCGCCAGTCCTTCGGGCAACACACAAACACACACACACATTCACTCACACCTTTTGAGTCGCCAATCCACCTACCAACGTGTGTTTTTGGACTGTGGGAGGAAACCGGAGCACCCGGAGGAAACCCACGCAGACACAGGGAGAACACACCACACTCCTCACAGATAGTCACCCGGAGGAAACCCACGCAGACACAGGGAGAACACACCACACTCCTCACAGACAGTCACCCGGAAGAAACCCACGCAGACACAGGGAGAACACACCAAACTCCTCACAGACAGTCACCAGGAGCGGGAATCGAACCCACAACCTCCAGGCCCCTGGAGCTGTGTGACTGCGACACCTACCAGCTGCACCACCGTGCCGCTCATCAGAAATACATTTATACATTTATTTTATACTTTCTGTTATAATCAAAATAAACGATACCACACTGTGTTTTTCACTGTAAGTTCTACGTGTTGCGTTCTTTAATTTCCCCACCTTCCCACTACTCTGTCAACCACTGTAAAAGCAAAAGGGGTTTTGGCAAACTACTGGTCCCAGGGTCCAACATTTTGTGCTTTGCCCCAGGAATAAACAAATCTGAATCGATTCAAGTCAAACTAAATAGAATTAAATTGACTTTAAACGGAACTGAACTGAATCAAATTGAATTCAGCACACTTCAGACACTGCTCGGTCCCAGTCCCAGTCTTTTTTGCAGTAAACTACACCTTTCTTTGGAACTTCTTCTATTCTTGAACACTTATCAGATGTTTTTAACGCTTCTACACTCACACTGGCCTGGACCGTGTACAATCTCTGTGTAGAACCCCTGCGTTGTTTACTTGTGGGATCAGTTGCTCTCGCTGAGGAAGCCACCGACTTGTTTACCTGACTGCGGTTCCTGTGGAGCTGAGTCAACAGGAGCCGGCCGGAATGTGGGAGACAAACATTGAGCGAAGAGACAAACATACAAACTCTGTCACCTTTCCGTCATCAGGAGGGACATGCGGTCACTGCCAGATTTAAAAGAACAAACCTACTGGTCTAATTTGCTTCACAGAGTCATAGCTGAACCAAGACATACCGCAATCTCATCTTCACCTGATCCGGGAACTGGACATTAAACTGTATGTGGTTGGGATGTGTCCATGTGATTTGTCCATGTGTCCACCCTCCACCAAAGCTGACTCTGTGTGTGAAGTCTCAGCCTTTGTGACAGTGCAAAGCCAAAGCTCCCTGGAGCTTTCAATCATACTTCCCTCTTGTCATGTCTGCCCACATTCAGTCTGTTCGGGAAGGACATGACAGTGTCTTCCTTACCACTTTCTACAAGTCCCTGCTTCAGAAGCAGCCAGTGACCTCCCTTGAGGCTGTGGGGTCACTGCAATGCTGGTTTAGGACACAGAATGCCATGTAAAGCACACAGTCAGGACAATGACCATCACACAGCATAAATAAACACTGTTTTTGTGAATTATGAATCTTAACAGAAAAAAAACCTGAATGGAAAAGGCCAAAGTGGAAAAGCGCAAATGTGCAAAAGAGCGATGGAAAGGTTTTCTTCAAATAAACAATGTGGTTTCGGCTGGTTCTTACCTACTGCGCATGTGGCACAGCGCCCCCCAGAAGCCCGTACTGACCCTGTGACCACAGGCTTTTAAGAGACTCCTCCCCCAATTCCTCATCTCTCTTCTTTGCCACAGACACAGGGAGAACACACCACACTCCTCACAGACAGTCACCTGGAGGAAACCCACACAGACACAGGGAGAACTCACCACACTCCTCACAGACAGTCACCCGGAGGAAACCCACGCAGACACAGGGAGAACTCACCACACTCCTCACAGACAGTCACCCAGAGGAAACCCACGCAGACACAGGGAGAACTCACCACACTCCTCACAGACAGTCACCCAGAGGAAACCCACTCAGACACAGGGAGAACACACCACACTCCTCAGAGAAACAGTCACCCAGAGGAAGCCCACGCAGACACAGAGAGAACACACCACACTCCTCACAGACAGTCACCCGGAGGAAGCCCACGCAGACACAGGGAGAACACACCACTCCTCAGAGAAACAGTCACCCGGAGGAAACCCACGCAGACACAGGGAGAACACACCACACTCCTCAGAGAGACAGTCGCCCGGAGGAAACCCACGCAGACACAGGGAGAACACACCACACTCCGCACAGACAGTCACCCGGAGGAAACCCACGCAGACACAGAGAGAACACACCACAGTCCTCACAGACAGTCACCCGGAGGAAACCCATGCAGACACAGGGAGAACACACTAAACTTCTCACAGACAGTCACCCGGAGCAGGACTCAAACCCACAACTTCATGGTCCCTGAAGCTGTGACAGAGACACTTCCTACTGCACCACAATGTCACCGATGGAAACCCAGTTAGTGGCTTTTCATTTTGAATAAAAGCACTTTTGCACAGCGCAGCAGAACTCAGGATTGTATTTTGTGGATATATTTTGCTTATTTGGAGTTGTTTCAAAGGCAGTGACCCTCTGGCCTCATATGATTTATAGGTTTATTAATTATGCAGCAAAGTGATTTCCCTTTAATTGTACCTCACGTGAACAGGCTCATTTATCCACCCTTTTACATACAGAGATGAATGCATCTGTTTCAAACGCTGTAGCCGCCATTGCACACATCCTCTTATGCGTCCTTTATGTTGCCGTGGGTGTTCAGCAATATATCCACTAGAGGGCAGTGCAGAGTCCAAGGTTTCTGACAACAACAACAAACATGGTGATGATGGAGGAGGTGTAAGTGGTCTGTGAGGCCGTTAAATACTTCACCCCATGTGGATGGAGATGGTTTTCACTTGTTCAGGTCCCGTATGTCTGTGGTTGTGTTTCGCTTGAAATTTCGGCTAAACTGCCCCCACAGTCTCCAGTGTTACTGCTCCCAGAGTCCAGGAATGGGGCAATGCCATATTCTGTCGTTTGCTGAGGCGACAGCACCAATGAGAATGCTCTGAACAAACTGGATGGATCAGGAAGGCTGTCCCTGTTGTAGGAGTCAATCTGGACTCTCTGGAGGTTGTGGCAGAACAACAGAGTCTCAGCAAGCTGCTCACCGTTATGGACAATAGCTCACAGCCCCTGCAGACCATAGTGGACAAACAGAAGCCCATTCAGCAGAAGACTGACACAGCTGTGCTGTGCTACAGAAGCCTATCTGAGATTTTTACTTCTCACACAGAGTCTCCTGCTGGACACTATTGACCGACGCCGTCTGGACTGTGCAGAGTTACACTGTACAGCTCCATGTTTACAGAGTATTAATACACACTGATGTGCGCTGTGTTAGTGCGGACCTGCTGCTGTTACTGTGTTTCTGCACTCTAGACTGAACAATGAGATCACTATGTCGCTTGGTAATAATTTATGGACAGTTTACTCATCCTTACACTTACTGGGGCACACTGATGCTGTGCATGGGAATGTTTTACTACAGACATTTTATATATTTATATATATACAGGGTGGGCCATTTATACGGATACACCTTAATAAAATGGGAATGGTTGGTGATATTAACTTCCTGATGGTATCTTGATGGTATGGTGTGGTATATGGGGTACAAAGATAGTGGGGCCATTCTTCATCAGTGGAAACCTCAAGGCCACTGGATATGCGAAATTGCAAGATCACATTATGGGTGTCAGGTCCGAGCATTCCTAGATGAACAGTTTACTGGAAAGTGGATTGGTCGTCGTGGGCCAGTTGAATGGCCCCCAAGGTCTCCCGATCTGACCCCCCTTAGACTTTTATCTTTGGGGTCATCTGGAGGCAGTTGTCTATGCTGTGAAGATACGAGATGTGCAGCACCTGAAACTACGGATACTGGAAGCCTGTGCTAGCATTTCTCCTGCGCTGTTGCTATCAGTGGGAGAAGAGTGAGAGAAGAGGGTTGCATTGACAATTCAACACAATGGGCAGCACTTTGAACACATTTTATAAGGGGTCAGAAACTTGTAAATAACTCATGAAAGAATAAAGTAATGTTAAAAGCACACACACCATTGTTTTTCTTGTGATATTTCCAATAAGTTTGATGTGTCACATGACCCTCTTCCCATTGAAAAAACAAAAGTTGAATCCAAAATGGCCGACTTCGAAATGGTCACCACCCATCTTGAAAAGCCCCCCCCCATATGCTAATGTGCCACAGGAAGTTAATATCACCAACCACTCCCATTTTATTTATATACATATATATATATATATATATTTTTTTTTTTTTTTTTTTTTTTCTACACTGTAAATGAATGTGGAAGACATTAAAACTATGAAGGAACACATATGGAATTATGTAGTAAATAAAAAAAAAAACAGTGTTAAACACACCAGAATATGTTTTATACTTTAGATTCTTCAAAGTAGCCCCCTTTTTCTTGTATGACAGCTTTACACACTCTCTGCGTTCTCTCAGTCAGCTTCATGAGGTCGTCACCTGGAACGGTTTTCAGTGAACAGCTGTGGCCTCGCCGAGAGTTAAGGGGTGTGTCCAAACTTTTGACTGGCACTGTATGTAGATGTAGATGTAGTCATTCATTCATTCATTTTTTGTAACACAAGAAGTGCGAAGAAAAAAGAGCACTGGGAAGAAATGGAGAAAATGAGAATGGAGAAGAAAGAACAGAACGGTTGTTTAGAAAGGGGCAGGGTGACGCTGTGGTGTTTGATCCTTGTGGTAATTTGACCAAAGCATGTCACAGATGTATCATTAAGGCCCAGAACTGTGTTCACTTGTGGAAAAGGCAGAAAAAAGGGGAGTTCATGTGGGAAAGTGAGCAAGTGGACGAATGACTGAAGGAGGGATGGAGAGTGTGATTGAGGGAGTGAGTAAAGGAGCGATGAAAGGCTTCTAAAATGCCCTGGACTCCTCCATCACTGAGGAGGATCTCAGAAATAATATATTCACTCTAAAGCCAAAAACAATCAAGTGGGCCACACACAGTGTCTTACAAAAGATGATCTGTGGCACAAGTAGAAAAATCCCAACCAGTCGTTCTCATTCTACTCAATAAACCTGGGCCCTGGCAGTAACCCCCTGAAAAAGACAAAACCATCAAAACCTTCTTCCAAAGGACACCTAGCTTTCGGGGATTCACTCCCTGCTTCACACTGGGGACACACACGTTATCAGTGAACTGAGAGAGAGAGAGAGAGAGAGTGAAACAGAAACAGAACTACAAAATCACCCACTGGTCCACACACACACACACACACACAGAATCACAATCACAACGCAGAATGCAGTGCTAAAGCCACAGTCCACTGAGCACAATGACTGACCCCACACTGACCAGGTACAGACCGGCCCCTACACACACACCAGGCTCCCCCCCGGAGAGCAGACACACTCCCGGCACTGCCACAGCAACATGCTAGAGACAGAGCTGCACCTCCTCACAGAGACAGAGACAAACAAAATATAGAGAAATATATTTCCCAGAATTCCAGAAAACTCACCCATAATTCCACAGCTGGCGTCCTGCTCGGAGAGACGGGGGGAGAGCAGCGTTCCGGCAGCGCGATACGTATCTGACTGCCACAAACTGAGGGAAAGTCGAGTGACCCACCCCACTCCCCACACACACACACACACACACACACACACACCTAAATGTTTGTTACCATTTTTACACATCTTTTTAAATCAATATTATTATTATTATTATTATTATTATTATTCTCAGTGCTCTATATTGCTGTGTTAATTAATGCTTTGATAATCATCACTGTCCAATTAAAAACATGTATCTCCAACATAGTAACTTTACAGGAGAAAGAAAAAACCTTAATTTTCAATGGAAATCATTGTTTAAAAAAAATAAATGAATCCAAGTAAATTTGGAGCATTTCTATTGGTCCGTTCGTCACGACGTTTTCACACAGCTGCTGTGTTCAATCCGTGTAAACTAAAGAGCCACAAAACAACAAGATATGTGTTTTTTCTTTAGAGAGTGATGCAATACTCGGATAATAATCTGATTATGGACTGCCCAGTATAACTTAATGAATTTAAATGAAGAGAGAGAGAGAGAGAGAGAGAGAGAGAGAGAGAGAGAGAGGAAGACGGGGGAAGGGTGAGGCAGAGAGATCCTGAGAAGAAATGAAGAAGCAGAAGAGGAAAAGAGGAGAGAGGAGGATAAATGGAGAGAGGGAGGGGGTGGAAAGTGAGAAAGGGAGATGGAGAGAAGTTGTTAATGGGTGAGTGTGTGAGAGTGAGTGAAGAGGGAGTGAGGGAGTGATATATATATGTGTGTGTGTGTGTGTGTGTGTGTGTGTGTGTGTGTGTGTGTGTGTGTGTATATTTATGTGAGAGGACGAATAAAAGTTTTCTTACTTTATGTTCTTATGTCCGTGCCGTTCCAGGAAAGCACTCAGCACTGATTAAACTGAGAGGGGGTGTGGGAGAGAGGGAGAAATGGGGAGGTGAGGAAGAGAAAGAGGGGGGGGTGTGACACAAAAGAGAGAGAGAGAGAGAGAGAGAGAGAGAGAGAGAGACAGGGGGGTTCTTCCTGATTCACGTTTCAAAGGGCACTTTAATGATGAGATGCTCATGATTAGTGGAGCTGTGTGTGGAGAGCTGTGAGAGGTGTGTGTGGATGGAGGTGTGTGTTCAGAGCAGAAAAGAAGAAAAAAAGCCTGCGTGTTCCTGGCAGAGAAAAGAGGGAGAGAGGGAGAGAAAGAGAGAGGGAGGGGGAGATAAATGAGAGAGAGGCTGTGTTAAAGGATTGCAAATTCAAAGAGGTTTGTGAAACGGAGAGGGATAGAGCACAATCCCTCCCCTTCATCTCTCTGCAACTCTCTCTCTCTCTCTCTCTCTCTCTCTCTCTCTCTCTCTCTCTCTCTCTCTCTCTCTCTCTACCTGCTCCCCTTTTCCCTCAGATACCTCTCCCTTCCTCTCTCTTTAAGCTGTTCTCTCCTTTACTGTCCCCCTTTCATTCTCACTCTCTCACCCTCTCTCTCTCTCTTTCTCTCTCTTCCTCTCTCTCTCCTTTCACCTCACACTTTTAATAATGCGCTCTCCCTCCATCATTCATTTTCTCCCCCTCTGTCACCCTTCGTTCTCTGCTTTGCCGTCCTCTCCCTCTCCCTCCTCCTCATCCCTCTCTCAATCTCTCCCTAATCCTTCTTCGACTGTTCTCTCTCTCTCTCTCTCTCTCTCTCTCTCTCTCTCTCTCTCTCTCTCCCACCCTCTACTGTTCTCTCCCTCCGTCTCCTCCTCTCGCTCCTTCTTGTCATCTCTTCTGCTTTCTCTCTCTCACACACCCTCCCTGTACCACTCTCTTTCTCTCTCTCTCTCTCTCTCTCGCTCTCTCTCTCCCCCCTCTAAACCTGGCACTCACTCTCTCTCTGTCTCAGTCTCCCCGCTGAAGCCCACAGATGCACCGCTGCGAGCCGTTCTCTCCGTTTCTTTTGTTTTCCCGTCTCTAGCTGAAGGCTCCGCGGATTACACACATCCACCAGCTTCCATCTGCCACCAGCCTCGCTTCTCCGCCGCTTCCCGGCTTGATTTCCGAGTCTGTTTTTTTAAGGATGAGGCACGGAAAGGAGGGTTAGCTTGAGTGGACGGTATCGCACTGCGGTGATGGTACACAAAATGTGACGTTAATGTGATTGAATTGAGCCCAGTGGCAGCGATGGTTCAGGAGCTGCGTGAGTATGTAGTGATGCGATTTGACCGTAGAAGTGACGCTCAAGACTTACACTGACCACACACACACACACACACAGTTAAGACGAGCAGTGCTTGCTTGATGCTTGGTTGTTGTTGCTTACTGTTATTCTCAGACCCGTGGTCTTCTTCGGCTTCACTTTCCTCAACTAGGCTTCGGGTCTGTTTTTCAGCCTCTTTCCCTCGATAGCATCAGATTTAAACAAGACGCCGTCTCTGTCTATTAAGACACTGATATCCGCCGCCAAAATTCAATTAGCTCGCTTGGTGGCCTGTGCCTGTGTTAATGGACCTTATTATCCTCCAGTCTCTCGTTCCTCTGGGCGTAAATCAATTATGTCATGAGAGGAACACTCCTCTGTGAAGCCAGATCACTGCAACCTTGTGTATTGTGCTGGACTCTTAGATGCATCAGCCTTTGATTAACAGACCTCACTCAATAAGCTACAAATGCCCATCAAGTCTGAGTCTCTACAGTGTCCAGTAGAAAGTGTAGTCTGGTCAGCGGTGCAGCGTCCACTCCAGACTTTTCCTCCTTGGAGTAACTTGTTTGAGACTTTCGAGTGTGAGGGGGGTGGGGGGGTCAAGCCTTTGTGTAGGATCCTAAATCAAACTCGAGCACTCAGTGAACGCTCCTTGGACACCAGTGGACACCAGTGACCGTTTGTCTGATCCACTCAAGCTCATTCCCAGCCATGGCCGGACACTGGCAGCCTCACTTTTGCTCTCGGCGCTTGCCGGTCGCTCGCGCACTCCTCCTGACTTTTCTGTTGTCCTGCCCCTGCCCGGCTCTAGGGAAGAAGAAGCTCTACATCGGCGGCTTGTTCCCCATGAGCGGCGGGTGGCCCGGCGGTCAAGCGTGTCTTCCTTCCGCCCAAATGGCCCTGGACTTGGTCAACAAGCGCACGGACATCCTCCCCGACTACGAGCTGGAGCTCATCTACTACGACAGCAGGGTGAGTGGACCATCTAATCTCATACATTAGACCATGATTCATTAGCATCAAATCCATGAGCTACAGCAGTGTGTGAAAGTGTAGGACAGTGAGGAGTTAGAACAGTTTACCCCAGCGGTAAACACACACCCCCTTGGAGCTATCGAAGACATCTTATTTAATGTTGCCCCCATACAGACACACACTGTAAGACTGAATAATAAACTCCATAGAAAAGCATGTAATGAAATGGGCTCATTTAGAGCAGCTGCACATGAGTTTGAGGTCACCGTGCTAATGCCAGGTGTTGGAACTTCTTTGGTGTTAAATACGGTGGTTTCTGTAGTGTTTTTAGAGATCAGAGGTTAATATCTGGTCTGTTGATGTGCAGTTATATGTTACACTAAGTATAGACACACTGTAGCGCTGGAATTAATTATTTATACATTGGAAGTCTTGCATTAAGGACTTATTTATTAATACGTTTGATATACACAGACCAGCCATGACATTAATGTTGCCTTTGTTTCTACACTCATTTTCCTGTTATTTCAGCTACCCCTATGACATCTCCAATCACAGGTTGTAATCCTTCTGTTGCTCTGCAGAATTCTTTAGCTCCATTAACCCCTTTCGTCAGTGGTCAGGAGCCCCAGAGAGCCAACAACAAAGAGGATGTTTTTTGTATTTGGATGGCGGATCATTCACAAGTGCTGCAGTGTCACTGGTTTGTTTTTAAAACACTGTTCCCGCTCGCTGCGGACTCTAGTAGACACGCTGTAGCCCTGATACTTGTCGTCTAGTCCTTCATCAGTGGACGCAGGATGGATATTTGTAGTTGGTGGATTTTGCTCAGACTGGGTTTAAAAACTCCAGTAGCACTGCTGTGTCTGATCCACTCTCACCAGTGCAACACACACTAACACACCACCACCACGTGTCACTGCAGCGCTGGGAATGATTCACCACTAAATCATATCTGCTCTGTGGTGGTCCTGACCATTGAAGCCCAGGGTGAAAGGGGGATAAAGATGTAGGCAGAGCAACAGCCGGACTACTTTGTGTGATTGTAGAGCTATAAATATAATGTAAAGGCTAGTTGGTGTATATATATATATATATATATATATACGTACATACACATGTATTATGTTGTGCACTGATAAATGCCAAACATATAAAACTCCTGAAGACCTACTTTTGGCTTAATAATTAAATTATATTAAAATTAAATGATATAATAATTTTAAATACAATACTTACAATTAGTTCTCTCGATATTTTCCCACAAAGCAAAGGAGGGGCAGATGAGTAATGCGTAGAGGGATTAGACACAGTGTATTAAACTGGTTTACATGTTGACTGATGTTAATTATTTACTTTGAGAAAAGACAAGACAGCTTTATTTATATAACACAGTTTAAAGACAGCAAGTGTTGACCAAAGTGCTTCACGGAAAAAAAGATGAATGGCAGGGTGTTGTTTAAAGTCTTAAGCCTTCAGATAATTTCCAAAGCATATATATATATATGTGTGTGTGTGTGTGTGTGTGTGTGTGTGTGTGTGTGTGTGTTTACTGTCATCCCAAAGCCATGCATCTCCAAAATGATGATTGTATTGGAGAATATTTCTCATCTAAGTTAATGCATCAGCAAGTGATTTTTTATTATTGATTCATTGGTCATGAAACATCCACCTGGTGTGAAGAGCAGCTGGTGTTTTCAGACGAGTTACGAGGTTTTGACAGAGCGATGATACACGACGTGTGGTGATGCACTCAACTAGACACACACACACACACACACACACACACACACATTACAGACTCTGTGTGAGCTTTTAGCTCACTTATACACCGACATTAATTATTTACCCAGTCTTATTGTTGGAAGTCTCACGCTTTCTGGAGATGTTTTGTTCAAATTTGGAGCAAATGGAATGCCACGCAGATGTAAATGATACATATTTGTGTGCAGTAATACACACGGTACAATATTAATTATTTACCCTGTGAGAACTGTGTATTCTGCTGATCTGAATCCGTGTATTTTGAACTCTTATTTTATGAAGAGGTTTTATTTAAATTAGGAATTTATGACATCACATACACACACAATAATCAACAGGAGCTGACCCCACCTTCCACCTCAACAAACACACACACACACTCACACACACAGTGTAAGACCGTAGCTCGCTCACGTGTTGGTATTAATTATTTAAACAGCTTGCGAACACCACTGTAGATTGCAAGTCGTGCTGTTTGAAGGCGCGGGCGTTCAGGTGATTGTGTTGACTCAGGCGCCATGATCAGAGTCACGTAGATCAAGCATGTGTCGCTTTGGTTAAGCCCTTCCGAGGATGTAGATGAATAGGCGTCTAAATGATCAGAGATACAATGCATGTCCAAAAGTTTGTGGACGGATATATTCAGTCCTGCACACACTCAGCTTGTAGAAGCACAACGTCATGTGTCGTCCTGAGCGTTGTAAAGCCCCCCGGCGATGGACGGAGGAGTGGGAAATGTGTTTTCAGGGGCCATCCTATATCTTTAGGATGAATTGTAATGGAGTCTGTGACCCCCAAAACTAAGGCAATATCCTGACCTCCCTATTGTTTATGTAGCTGAATGCAGTCAACAGCAATGTTTACCCCAGTAAAATGGGCGGGCTGTCCCTCATTAAAGCCCTTTGAGATTCAGGAACATGGGTGTCTTTTGGACGTACAGCGTGGACTGAACCAGGCTGTGTACTTGTTGTGTGGGATTAACATTAATTATTTATGGAGTACACGAAGGCTATGGCATGGAGCAAAGATTTGTTTTTTTTTCATAGCCATATGGAAGTATGTGAATACACTGAGCCAGCCCATACATTGTATGAGACTTGTTTACTCCATCAGTGTTAATTATTTATACAGTGCACAGTTTGAACGCCATCATTTGTAGATTTTAACCCGAGCTGTTTGAAGCCTTTCGCTCCGAGGAGGTGTTTTGCCTAAATTTGCAATTTATCAAAGCATTAAGCCATTAGTTGGCATTAGTGATTGTGGTAATAAGCTGCCCCCCCCCCTCTGAGATTTATATGGTTGGTTTTTTGAAGCGCGATGGCCATTCATTATCATTACCCTGCTAATGTGAATTTCCTCATGATGATTCCGAATGCAGTTCCTCGCTGCTTCATCGTTTATTTCAAAGAGCTTGGGTCGGAATTAATGAAGGTGTAGGAGAGGAGTGGAGAGCGGAGGAATGTTTTTCTTTCTACTCTCCTTTCTTCGCGCTCGCTCTTTTTTTTTTGTTCTTGTAAAAAAAATGTTCAAAAATAAAGAAAGCCCTGGGATTCATAATGGATTAATGACTCTTAAACAGGCTGTGCTACCCATCCGTTTCTTTCACTTTGCACACTTCACTGTTTCCATCTCTCTCTCTCTCTCTCTCTCTTTCCCACCTGCTTCTCCTCCTCCCCCGCACTGGAGATGCCAGCACTCACACTCAGGCTGCAAACGGTTCAAGCTCTGCGATTGGTCCCTTTTGCCGAGAGCTCCGTCGCGATTGGTCCAAACGGCTCCGCATTGGAACCCCACTTCAAAGGCATGAAGCAGGAGGGGAGACTGGGGGCGGTGGTTGGCACGGCAACCGTCGCCCAGGCAACTGCAGTTCAAACAAAACACACAACTCCACAGATTCCCACCACAAAAGGCAAGAGAGAGAGAGAGGGAGAGAGGAAGATTGTGTCCTTTTGCAGTTGCTGCGAAAACAAGCAGGGGGTGGACACATGAATCAGTGGTCCAAGAGAGTTTGGGGTGTGGGGGGTTAATGTCATTTTCAGTGTGGCACCTGAAAGGCCATTAGAACAATCTCCATCCAGTGAGACAAAAAGCATTTCAGAGGTTATTGAGCGCAGCAGACCCCCATAAAGCCGTCCTCCATAGGGCCAGTCACTTTTGGTCACTGCTTGTAATGAATGTGAATATAGACAGGAAGGTCTCCGGTTTGATCCGCCTCACTGGCCGGAGACATTGGAGGTGGGTGGAGTGAAGGAACAGCACTGTTTCCTCCTTCAACATCCATGGCTGAATTGTTCTGTGTGTAAGGTCTAACCTCCAACTGCTCCCGGGTGTTGTTATGGCCGCCTGCCACTCAGGATGTGTGTGTGTGTGTGTGTGTGGTCATGGTCATGGATTGGATAAATGTCAAGACACAATTTCAGAGCAGTAATGCTGCAAGAGTGCAGGAGTGGTGATCCAGAACCATGGTTCCAATTACAAGGGAGTCTGACCCTCCTAAATAATTAGAATTAGAATTAGAATCTCTTTATTGGCCACTGTGCTAATTAAAATATGGTCGCCACCAAAAATAGGTAAAAACATTCCTTTAGGGAGGGTTTGAAACTTTTAAGGATTACAATATATTTCCCATATTCATGTTTTTTCACACGGGCCGCACGGTGGCGCAGCAGGTAGTGTCACAGTCACACAGCTCTAGGGACCTGGAGGTTGTGTGTTCGGGTCCCGCTCTGGGTGACTGTCTGTGAGGAGTGTGGTGTGTTCTCCCTGTGTCTGCGTGGGTTTCCTCTGGGTGACTGTCTGTGAGGAGTGTGGTGTGTTCTCCCTGTGTCTGCGTGGGTTTCCTCTGGGTGACTGTCTGTGAGGAGTGTGGTGTGTTCTCCCTGTGTCTGCGTGGGTTTCCTCCGGGTGACTGTCTGTGAGGAGTGTGGTGTGTTCTCCGTGTCTGTGTGGGTTTCCTCCGGGTGACTGGGGAAGGGCTGCGGCGAGTTATAATCCAGAGCACGCCTTGCCGTTTACTACAGTATACACACAGAAACTGAAGCACTGCATCTACTGCATTGTATTTATTATTGTGATTTCCAATAATCAAATAATAATAAAATATATGGAATTAGCGCATTCCTGTGCTTCTTTTTCATTTCCTTCAGAGATAGCTGTGTTGATTCATGTAAATATAGAGAACACAATTGAATAATATCAGTTCGGTGTTGCACTATATGCCAAAAGCTTTTAGACACCCACTCATCCAACATTTCTACTGAAACCGAGAGTATAAACAGGTACTTTGTCAGTCCTTTGCTGTAGTAACTTTCCCTGACAGCATCTGAAGAATGCTAGTAGAGGTCGGGTAGTGATGTGGGATAATTAGTTCAATTAATATTATTCAATTGTGTTCTCTATATTTACATGAATCAACACAGCTATCTCTGAAGGAAATGAAAAAGAAGCACAGGAATGCGCTAATTCCATATATTTTATTATTATTTGATTATTGGAAATCACAATAATAAATACAATGCAGTAGATGCAGTGCTTCAGTTTCTGTGTGTATACTGTAGTAAACGGCAAGGCGTGCTCTGGATTATAACTCGCCGCAGCCCTTCCCCAGCATTACACCGGCCAAAGTCAATGTCACACTGCCAAAGTCAATACTGCAATAACACACAGCGCACTACATTGCAGCCGTGGCCTTGGATTATAATTCAGCAGCGTGGACTGCTAGTTTAGGAGCATGGGCGAAGAAAGACGCAGTCATTAGGACGCAAAGCAAGCAGCAAAGGTTCATTCAGGTCTGGCCTTAGGTGTTCAGCCCTGCCGTACTGAGAGGTGACAATGGCTTTGGATTAAAAAAAAAAGGCCTCACACTTATTACCATGCAACTGAAGTCCAGCCGGAGGTCAGAGAGCCACTCGGCCTCACATGCTGCCGCCGGGGAAGCTTTTTTAAGCTCTGCTAGATTTCTAATGTCAGTGACTTACATAAGATATTCATTCACAAACTTGTGTTCCTCTGTTGGTCACAGGAACATGGATCAGCATGTGGAATTAGAGCTTCCTGTGTGCTACAAGGAGCTTCATGCTGCCTTTATCATAGACTACACTGTGTTAGCTCACATTTGTACTGTCCCAGTGAATCCAATGATCCATTATTCCCCTCTGTTCATGTTAATATTTCCTATCACAGTGTAAAAGAAGCTCCATGCTGCCTTTATTGTTAGATGCATAACAATAATAATGATATAATGAATGGCATAATAAACAGAGGGTACTCAACAATGCTGAAACATTAATTTGGTTTGGGACATACGTTTTCCAGAAGACAAGTCATGATCATGAGCTACTTTAAAATGATGTCACTAATCTATATTGATATCAGCATTACAGGGAAAAGGACTGAAAAATCACATTATATCCCTGTCCCAGTTCTTGCCCTAAGCCCTTCCTGGAAGTGTACACTTTGTTGACGTTGTTGAAAGGTGAGCAAAAGGGGGGCGAGGGTTCAAGTGTCCAAGGGGTTGGAGCTTTGAAGGCAGAATGGGACGCTCACGCTCTTCAGGTGTTTACGTCACTACGGTCTAAACGCAAAACGCCGCGTCTGGCAACCAGTGATGTATATTTTACTTGACAAAATATAAAGGAACTTTAATAACGTTAAATTAACGCTGATAACTGACACTCCCTGATGTTTATGTTTACATCGCTAAAGTTAAACAGGGCTTTTTCCTTCAGCGTTTTTAAAACATAACTCATACTTAATAAAAAATTACTGTAGTTACGTTTAAAGGGTTAATGTTCCTCCATTTTCCAAGGCGCATTGTTATTGGTTTCTGTGGGGAATGTCACAGGCTCTCAGTGGAACATGGGTCATTCCCTTTACGAAGTGTCGTCTGCTGCGTACTTGTGGGTGGGGCGCATAAACTGCACATAGGGGGCGCTCATAAGCACCTTTGTTGAGGAAAAGCAATGAATTCTGACTAAAACCTAAAGCCTTGCACACGCAAAGAGGGGCGCAGGGTGTAAGAGAACACCAACTCCCAGAATTCCACGTTCTAGACGGACAGCACACCGTCCAATCAGAGAATTGCTCAAATATTGATCCATTTCACCTGTGTTTTAGGAAGTGCCTGTGTCTCGATGCACACTGAGCTTTGTTTGTTGGGGATTTTCTCGTACCCCGACCTGTTTTTTCACGCTTCATTTCTGCCTTTCTACTTGTTTTGCCTGCAATTTCCTCGTGCTTCGACCTTGGACTGTTTACGCGTTTTTGTTCTGTGAATTCCCTCAACATTAAAGCCTTGTTGTTATTTAAGCCTTGTCATTAAAGCTGACTGGTGGACGCATTGGACGCCCCTGTCTCAGAGTGGGCGCCACTGATTTACACCTGGTTTTAGAAAGTAGAGACAATTTGCTGCGACACCAGCTGCCGTTAAGTGCTCTGACTGTAGTGAGAATGTGGAATCAGTTGCACTTCTGATATCTCCACTCATTTCCTGCGAGCTGGAGTGGACATGTGCAGGGCTTAATCTTAAGTGAATGCTTAAAGGATGAGTTCAAAGGTATCCGTTTAAATGTAAATGATTTAACGGCCAAAAATCTCAAGTCATGAATCTTACAGTTAGAGTCTAAACTTCAATTTGCATTTTTTTTTTCATTTTTCCCTGAAGCAGTTTTATCCAGTTCACCGAAGGTAAAGAGACAACTTCAGGTCATTTTATGTAAGCACCCACATGCCCGAAGGTCTTTTTACTGGAGTGAAATAAGAAGACCCTCCCTAAACCCGTCCTAAACCACAGAAAACAACAAAAAAATATGTTGAACAAAAATACTCAGTGTGACAGGGGTTTTCTTCTAGTGTGTTTGGTTGATTTGTTACGGCGGGACCCAGCTGTACTACACAACACAGACTCACGCTCAGATTCCCCCAGGGTGAGAGAGAGAGAGAGAGAGAGAAACAGGGCCAGTGAGAGGAAGAGAGGGAGAAAGAGATTAGAAAAAGAGGCTTCCACACAAAGCTTGGAAAAGGCTTCTGGAAAAAAATATGAAATTTTGCTGACGACCATCTCCAGGGAGTCCATCCAGAGAGGATCTTCACACACGAGAGAGAGAGAGAGAGAGAGAGAGAGAGAGAGAGAGAGAGAGAGAGAGAGAGAGAGAGAGAGAGCGAGGAAAAGAACAAAGAAAAGTATGAGAAAGGAGGAATAGAAAGTGAACCCTCCTTCTGAGGACACTTGTGTCTGAGCCCATTTTCCACTCACAACTCTCAAGCTCTCGGCTTGTGGGTCAGTTAATATCCCTAAGGCTCGCCGTCCGGGAGAAATGACCTGTCCGAGCTCTGTCCACAGAAATGCCTGTACAGAGGTTATGTTGTTGTTGTTTAGGGATAAAACTCTGACTGATTGGATAAAGCAGAGATTTGTTGCTAATATAGTTCTGTGGTGTTTAAAGTTGCTGGTTAGTTCAGGTACATTTATACAGATAAGAGCCTGGTCCTGTACGAGTGGATGTAACTGCCCAGGTGAGTCAAGAGTCATTGGGATGAGTGTCTGAGTCAAGTCAAAATCCTAATGTTAGATAAGGATTTTGACTTGACTCAGACACTCATCCCATTGACTCCTGACTCAGCTTGGATTCTCAATATCAGTGACTCCTGAAACAACTCAGATTCTCATCTCATTGACACATGACTCTACTTGAAAACTGATCTCAGTGACTCGGGACTTAACTTAGACTCTCATCTCTGTAACTCCTGAATAAACTCAGAGTCTCATCTCAGTGACTCCTGAATAAACTCAGACTTTCATCTCAGTGACCCCTGAATAAACTCAGACTTTCATCTCAGTGACCCCTGAATAAACTCAGACTCTCATCTCAGTGACTCCTGAATCAAGTCAGACTCTCATCTCAGTGACTCCTGAAACAACTCAGATTCTCATCTCATTGACACATGACTCTACTTGAAAACTGATCTCAGTGACTCGGGACTTAACTTAGACTCTCATCTCAGTGACTCCTGAATAAACTCAGAGTCTCATCTCAGTGACTCCTGAATAAACTCAGACTTTCATCTCAGTGACTCCTGAATAAACTCAGACTCTCATCTCAGTGACTCCTGAATAAACTCAGACTTTCATCTCTGTAACTCCTGAATAAACTCAGACTCTCATCTCAGTGACTCCTGAATCAAGTCAGACTCTCATCTCAGTGACTCCTGAAACAACTCAGACTCTCATCTCAGTGACTCCTGAAACAACTCAGATTCTCATCTCATTGACACATGACTCTACTTAGAAACTGATCCCAGTGACTCGGGACTCAACTCAGACTCTCATCTCAGTGACTCCCGAATAAGCTCAGAATCTCATCTCTGTGACTCCTGAATAAACTCAGACTCTCATCTCTGTGACTCCTGAATAAACTCAGACTCTCATCTCAGTGACTCCTGAATAAACTCAGACTCTCATCTCATTGACACATGACTCTACTTAGAAACTGATCCCAGTGACTCGGGACTCAACTCAGACTCTCATCTCAGTGACTCCCGAATAAGCTCAGATTCTCATCTCTGTGACTCCTGAATAAACTCAGACTCTCATCTCAGTGACTCCCGAATAAGCTCAGACTCTCATCTCAGTGACTCCTGAATAAACTCAGACTCTCATCTCAGTGACTCCTGAATAAACTCAGACTCTCATCTCAGTGACTCCCGAATAAGCTCAGATTCTCATCTCAGTGACTCCCGAATAAACTCAGACTCTCATCTCAGTGACTCCCGAATAAACTCAGACTCTCATCTCAGTGACTCCTGAATCAAGTCAGACTCTCATCTCAGTGACTCCTGAATAAACTCAGACTCTCATCTCAGTGACTCCTGAATCAACTCAGACTCTCATCTCAGCGACTCCTGAATCAACTCAGACTCTCATCCCAGTAATTCTTGAATCACCTCCAACTCTTATTTATTAAAAAATGTTGGAGATTGAGGTAGAGACAGATTGCCGGGCCTGGACTGGACTGTAGTCCAGCGGGAAAGTTGGGTCAGTCTTGGGGGTAGTCATGGGCCTCGAGGAGAACCTGGGAGCTAGACTTACCTCTGTAAGAGTCAGACAAGAGACTTGTCTAACAGAGTAAAGAAAATGGAGAATATTCAGGCAGCACCACTTTCCCTGGCACATCTCTTGGTCGTCGCTGGCCGAGGTTCTGAATGGGTTGGCCCTTGCATGATTCAGTACCCTGGAGAGCAGAGAGGAATTCTGGAGCTTGGTTGCTCTGTGTGATGCCAGTGTAGGTGAGCCTTCTGATGATAAGAGAGGAAGGGCTATCCTACCCACCCAGAGAGCTAGGCCGATTGGGCTCCTGATCTCGGAGGAGCGCTTAGGCCCCTACGCCACTCTGGACACGTCTGTTTACTTTAAGAGAGCTTGTGAGTGGTGAGATGTGGAGTCTGAGTTGTGTTTTTACTAATGGTCAGCGAGTTAGTCAGGTCTGTCCCTGGGCCAGGATTTTCTGAAGGTGACACACAGAAAACGACAGAGGCTTAAGGGTCAAGAGTCACCAGGATGGTCCCTGTGTGTTTATTCAAGGTTAAAAAAAGGCAGTGACGACAGCTCTCTGCTGTAATTGAGTGCAGTGTCACTTTGCTTTATTGTCTTTCACAGTGAATCATTTTAATCCAAACAAAGCAAACAGCTCCTCCTCGCTAAAAGCAGCCTCCCCTTTTTGGGGACTGAAGTGATTTACTGATTTATCTGTACATTTAGTGGGAGTTTAAAGAAGAGAGAGAGAGAGAGAGAGACGTAGAGAGGTGGAGAGAGTGAGAGAGAAAGAAAGAGAAAAGAACAGAGGAGAGAAGGTCAAAGAGAGGTAGAACACAAAAGAGAGAAAGAGGGTTAGAGATAAATTGTGAGATGTAGAGAAGAGGAGAGAGTGACGGAGAAAGAGAAGAGAGATAAGAGAAGAGGGTGAGCGATTGATGGAGAGAGAGAGAGAGAGAGACGTAGAGAGGTGGAGAGAGGGAGGGAGAAAGAAAGAGAAGAGAGACAGAGGAGAGAAGGTCAAAGAGAGAGGTAGGACACAAATGAGAGAAAGAGAGAGAGAGATAGAGAGACATAGAGAGGTGGAGAGAGTGAGGGAGAAAGAAAGAGGAGAGAAGGTCAAAGAGAGAGGTAAAACACACAAATGAGAGAAAGAGATAAAGATGGTGAGAGATTAATTGAGAGATAGACATAGAGAAGTGGAGAGAGTGAGGGAGAAAGAGGAGAGAGAGAGAGAGAGAGAGAGAGAGAGAGAGAGGACTGAAGGTCAAAGAGAGAGATAGAAAGAGGTAGAACACATGGGAGAAAAGAGAGATGAGAGAAAGAGGGTGAGAGATTAATTGAGAGATAGACGTAGAGAAGTGGAGAGAATGAGGGAGAAAGAAAAGAGAGAGAGAGAGAGAGAGAGAGAGGGAGAGAGAGAGGACTGAAGGTCAGAGAGATAGAAAGAGGTAGAACACGTGGGAGAAAAGAGAGAGAGATGAGAGAAAGAGTGAGAGATTAATTGAGAGATAGATGTAGATAGTGGAGAGAGAGAGGGAGAAAGAGAAGAGAGAGAGAGAGAGAGAGAGAGAGAGAGAGAGAGGACTGAAGGTCAAAGAGAGAGATAGAAAGAGGTAGAACACATGGAAGAAAAGAGAGAGAGAGATGAGAGAAAGAAAGTGAGATATTAATTGAGAGATAGACGTAGAGAAGTGAAGAGAGTGAGGGAGAAAGAAGAGAGAGAGAGAGGACTGAAGGTCAAAGAGAGATAGAAAGAGGTAGAACACATGGAAGAAAAGAGAGAGAGATGAGAGAAAGAGGGTGAGAGATTAATTGAGAGATAGATTTAGAGAAGTGAAGAGAGTGAGGGAGAAAGAGAAGAGAGAGAGAGAGAGAGAGAGAGAGAGAGAGAGAGAGAGAACACGAGAGAAATAGAGAGAGGCTGAGAGAGAGAGGACTGAAGGTCAAAGAGAGAGATAGAGAGAGGTAGAACACATGGGAGAAAAGAGAGAGATGAGAGAAAGAGGGTGAGAGATTGATGGAGAGAGAGAGAAATTTGGAATGACGTGGAGCTGTCAGATTACGGGTTCCGAGCCGACACAGTCAAGCCACGTTCTGTTTTTTTTTTTTTTTTTACTCGTCTGCTTGTTGTTTTTTAGCCTCTCACCCTTTGTTCTCCTCATTAAAGTGTCTCTTTATGTGCGGCTCCACAGATCCTGAATCAAGTCCAGCGCTGTCCACTGTGAGCACTGCTCAGGGCCGCTGGCCACGGCTCATCTCTCTCCAAACACAATGATCAATGACGGCTCTGGCCCGCGATTATCATTTAAATGAGATATTGATTTTTCATTGACGCGAGGCTTGAGATGAATGGAGGGGAAAAAAACAGACGAGGACCACTGTCGGACAGGGGTCAGAGACTGATGAGAGCAGGCAGCGTCCAGTACAAACAAACATTGTCCAGGAGCAAAGGACGTGTTTAGGTGCCATTGGATTATGTTATCTTTGACTCACACCCCCATCTCTTCTTTTCTCCCTTTTTCTCTCAGTCTTTTTCCATTTTATTTTAAAGGGATGGTGTTTGAGCGATTCTATTGGTTCATTCTTTCATGTTTGTCACAGTGTGAAACACTCCCACTGTGCTGAGTAAATGTGTTTTATGTTTTTCTTTGGACAGTGCTGATATACTGAGGTTTATACGGGGAGTGATATGATCATGGCATCCTGTGGTATCATAGTGAAAAACACTGCTGCTTTCTCTACAGAAGGCTAGGGTTCAACCCCCAGCTAATCATGCTACCCTTGGGTTGCAGGTGACGTCACTGCACAGCTGCCTTGTTGAGGACCTATTCATTACTCAAACACACAACTCAATTAGAAACTGTGATGCTTACATTGTTTTATTGTTTCTGTCAACACTCATTTCCTCATTTAAATGTTAAAATGATAGAAACACATATGGATCCTTGACCCATTTATTCATGCCATGTTTGTAAACACTGATGAACTCTTCATCTGTGTCAGTCGGCAGAGGAGCTCAGGTCATGTCCAAAATTGTGCTACACTCCCTACATAGTGCAAATCACAGATAATAAAAGTAAATAACAGCACCCAAACAGTAATTAGACGCTAATTTCAACAGGGGAAACTTATAGCTCACTTACGTTAACGTTACGTAACGTTATTTTCCTCGTACAACAAACTACGTTAGTGCAGAAACCATTATGTTATGACCTACACTGTGCCCTACGGAGGGTGCATTTTCAGACTACTTTATTAAACCTTAAAGGCGTATGAAATTTGTGTTGCTCAAAACTGGTTTAATGTGTTTACAAAGCTCCGCTGTCAGTAAACAAGTAAATAAACAAGTTGTCTCGGTCTGGTATGCTAGGCGTTCTCTCTCTGTGCTCATGGGACCGAAAAGACATTCTTTTATACAACTGAGAGACCCCCAAACATTAAAAAGCATGAACCGAGATGAAGATATTGCGCTATTCTTGCTCAGTAGGTGCATAATATTTACTTACTTTTCCCGTTTTGGATTAATTAAGGGGGAAATATCTCCAAACCCAGGGGGCGTCTATCTGCGTTACTGAAAGTGCTACAAAACTAAACGACTCGAGTTAAAAATGAGTTTCTGGAGTAGTTCAAACAGTGAATAGAAACTTTAAAACCAATTACACTTCAACCACAAAAAAAGTTTTTCTTCTCAAACATCATGTTCCACCTTAAAAGACGCTGAGATTTGGAAATTAACCAAACGGCGTTTCCCCACAATCGAAGACGTCCCCTTTAAACCGAACCAGAGAAATAATTTAGGCAGACAGTCGTCATAAAACATTATTCTCCAAGGTTCTGTTTCATTATCAAAGAGCAGGGGTCTATTACTGTAGTCTATTACACATTAAAACAAAACACACGTGAAATTAGAAGATTACTGAAGATTGTATATGACCTGTGTATGAATAACTCACTGAGGTTCAGTCAGAAGAACAGAGAAATTCATTAGAGTCTGACGTGCTAACAGTTTTCCATTAGATCCTATGATGAAAATGCTAATATGGCTAACAGTGGATAACAATCATTTTCTCCTTATTATGCAACACTGTGGGATCCTTTACCCCCCTGATGTAAAGAGGCAGTGTCTGTGTTGTGAGACTCTCTCCAGCTCAGGGAGATTAGCTGTGTACAAAATCAATGTATCCATTTTTCACATCTGTTTACATTAGTGCTGCACTTTAAAACAGACAATAGGTCCCCAATATAGTGCCTACACCAAAAAGTAAATAAAGTTTTCTGTTATAACTGCAGGTGGTGCTGGATATAAACTGCCATCAAATGCCATAATTTTTAACCTCTCTCTCTCTCTCTCTCTCTCTCTCTCTCTCTCTCTCTCTCTCTCTCTCTCTCTCTCTCTCTCTCAGTGTGACCCTGGGGAGGCCACTAAGCTGTTGTATGACCTGCTCTACACTGAGCCCATAAAGATCGTGCTGATGCCGGGCTGCAGCTCCGTCTCTACGCTGGTTGCCGAAGCGGCTCGCATGTGGAACCTCATCGTGGTGTGTATTTCTGTCTTTATCCTCCTTCACCGCTCGCACTCTGGCCCAAACACACTCCATACACACACTACAGAGCAGCAGGGTCAAACACAGGCCCTAAATGCCTCAGCCAGGCAGAGATTAGTGTTATTCCTCCACTATGCCCTGATCGAGCATGGACTTAGGGTCTCCAAATCCATTTTACAGCAGTCAGCGAGGTATTTAAGGGGTTGAGGTGGGGTTTAGCTCTTAATCTGGCACTCACATAATACTCTTCTTATCAAAAGTCCATCATCAGTGAAATGAGACTCAGCTGCTGTCTGGGCTTTTTCCTGTTTACAGCGGTGACCTCGTAAAGAAATAACAATAACATCTAGCGTGTCTTTTCGTGTGTCATTAGGTTGTCAGTCTGGAGGCGTCTTACTCAGGAACTACTCTGATAACCAATAGGAGCCATATTTATTCAGTGATTACTATTCATTTTTACGAATCTACTGTAAACTGCTATAAATGAATCAATAATTATTGTAAACTACTATGAATTATAGAATATTAATACAGCATTCAATCATTTCTAAACACAGAATAAATGGATTTGTTGTACATTATTCTTTAACTGCTATGAATTAACATCAAAGCCATAAGTGAGCTGCTTTTTTTCCATTCCCTCAGCCTCCACTGACCATATAGATGCAGCATCAGTTGCTCTGCATACTTTGTTAGCCCCCACTGTTGAAGAACAGGGTGAAAATGTCAAACAGCGTATGCAGAGCAACTACAAATTGCAGGTGTATGGCCAGTGGGCCTGATGTAATAGACAATGAGTGTAGACGTATGTTATGACGCGAGAAGGGTTGGAGGAACCTTAGAAATACTGTTACTAGTAATTACGCCTTTTTTTTAAATGATCAATAAAACTGTATATGTGATCTTCCCTCATACTGACCTTCTCATGATGAAGGCACTGCTGTGGCTAACAAACACAGAGAACTATTTCTACCCTGTTGCAGTTGCCATGGTTACAGTATCGATATCTTTGGAAGGGGGTCAGGGGTCTGAGACCAGACACACAGCACCATCCCAGCAATATTTACCAACAATAAACCAGAAGAGTGAAGGGCAAAGCAGTGTAAGACACGCAATAACCAGAGGAAAACAGAAACCAGAACCAAGGTGAACAGGAGGTAGCCCTGCTCCTGGCTTACAGCTGGAAAATGACACTTTTTAACCAAAACAATCCCAAAAACTTAAACAAATCTCCAGCTTTACATCTGATTTCTACCCGTTAAAACAACACTAGGTAAGATTAGGTGTTTTTGTTCATGGGCTCCCCCTACAGCTGCAGAGTCTATTTCACGTTTACAGGCACTGGCCTAAAATCAAGGGGATTGGGTGGGGTAAGGGAGGAGGTTGGTTTCCTACCCTCCTCAGAAAGATTCATAGTGCAGTTTCTGCAGTGCTAAATCTGGAGTAGCAATGACAGAGGCTCTGTTCACCTTATTACAGGTCACTGAAACATCCATCCATCCATCCATTATCTGTAACCGCTTATCCAATTTAGGGTCGCGGGGGGTCCAGAGTCTACCTGGAATCATCGGGCGCAAGTCGGGAATACACCCTGGAGGGGACGCCAGTCCTTCACAGGGCAACACAGACACACACACACATTCAAACCTACGGACACTTTCGAGTCACCAATCCACCTGCAACGTGTGTTTTTGGACTGTGGGAGGAAACCGGAGCACCCGGAGGAAACCCATGCGGACACCGGGAGAACACACCAACTCCTCACAGACAGTCACCCGGAGCGGGAATCGAACCCACAACCTCCAGGTTCCTGGAGCTGTGTGACTGCGACACTACCTGCTGCGCCACCGTGCCACCCGTCACTGAAACATCACAATGATTTTGAAGCTGTGATTTTAAAGTAAAAATACTACTTAGAGTTCCTTTAATCACTTGTTCAACCATAACACATTGTACATCACACCCTGTGGACAACTCGGTGAGACCTCTGTGTCCTCTACTCAAGTCATTGTCTGTGAAGCGTGTGGTGTGTTCTCCCTGTGTGAGTTTCCTCCTGGTGACTGTCTGTGAGGAGTGTGGTGTGTTCTCCCTGTGTGGGTTTCCTCCTGGTGACTGTCTGTGAGGAGTGTGGTGTGTTCTCTCTGTGTTTGCGTGAGTTTCCTCCGGGTGATTGTCTGTGAGGAGTGTGGTGTGTTCTCCCAGTGTCCGTGTGGGTTTCCTCCTGGTGACTGTCTGTGAGGAGTGTGGTGTGTTCTCCCAGTGTCCGTGTGGGTTTCCTCCTGGTGACTGTCTGTGAGGAGTGGGGTGTGTTCTCCCAGTGTCCGTGTGGGTTTCCTCCGGGTGACTGTCTGTGAGGAGTGTGGTGTGTTCTCCCTGTGTCTGCGTGGGTTTCCTCCGGGTGACTGTCTGTGAGGAGTGTGGTGTGTTCTCCCTGTGTCTGCGTGGGTTTCCTCCGGGTGACTGTCTGTGAGGAGTGTGGTGTGTTCTCCCAGTGTCCGTGTGGGTTTCCTCCTGGTGACTGTCTGTGAGGAGTGTGGTGTGTTCTCTCTGTGTTTGCGTGGGTTTCCTCCGGGTGACTGTCTGTGAGGAGTGTGGTGTGTTCTCCCTGTGTCCGTGTGGGTTTCCTCCTGGTGACTGTCTGTGAGGAGTGTGGTGTGTTCTACCTGTGTCTGTGTGGGTTTCCTCCGGGTGACTGTCTGTGAGGAGTGTGGTGTGTTCTCCCTGTGTCTGTGTGGGTTTCCTCCGGGTAACTGTCTGTGAAGAGTGTGGAGTGTTCTCCCTGTGTCTGTGTGGGTTTCCTCTGGGTGCTCAAGTTTCCTTCACTGTCCAAAAACACATGGTGTGAAACGGTCTCCAAAAGTGAGTGTGTGAGTGATTTGGGGAGTGATGGACTGTCGCTGTGTCCAGGGTGGGCTCCTGTCCTGCTGCCCAGTGATTTTGGGTGAGCTCTGTGACGGTGATCAGGATGAAGCAGCTACTGTGTATCCGGACCCAGGTGACTGTGGAGATAAACAGTGAGGGTTAGAGAGGTGCTGGTGTTATTAATCAGACCCAGGTGAGTGTAGTAATGAGCAGAAGGAGCTGGTAGATCTGAAGCAGAGCAGAGCAAAGGGTGAGGATTCCACAGCACTGCAGATAATTTCAGATCACAGTGTACAGTTAAATTAGATTCATCGTTTATTGCTAATGGACTTGCCCTGTGGCAGTGGTCCACACAATATTTTCACAACCCCAACCGTGACCTCATCCTTGTCCGGCGGGCAAAAGCCTTTTATTATTAATTAGCCTTAACTTTAATAGCTTATGATGTGAGAAAGCATTGCAGTTGTCTGCCTCCAGTGCGTTCACGTCAAACATCAGTTCTGCGATCTGTTATTGCTAACTCTGACAAGGCTACAATCTTATTGATTGTGGACATGAGAAAATAACTGTGCGGTGTCTTGTATCAGGCCTGATATTAGGCCTCAGTTAGTACCATCTTCAGTTACAGCTATCACCAACTTGACTTCTCTTATTGGCTGTTTTTTTAGCTGATAGGTGACTGTATAGAGATGTTACCTTGTTATGAGAGAGTTTTAGGTTCCTTCATTTGTGTTTATTTGAAGGTTTAAAGGAACAATATGTAAGAGTTGAGTTTTGAGTTTTTGGCTCCAGGGGCTCCCCCTAGTGTCATTCATTATTCCAGCACTGTTCTTAAATCAGTGGAGAAGCGGTGGTTTCATAGTTACATAGTGCAGTTTCTGCAGTGCTGAGCGTAGAGTAGAAAAACAGCAGCCGTATTCTCTCTATTACAGGCCAGTGAACCACAACCACTTTAAAGATAAAAATATTACGTAGTGTTCCTTTAACTGAAGGATTTATTAATGCTTAATTAAAGTTAACAAAATTATTTTTGATATTATTCAGGCTCATTAATTGTAAAATCATTGTCTTGGTACCACAATGTACATCACAAATTTAATGAAAAGTATGTTTCATTATCGAAGAGCAGGGGTCTATTACTGTAGTCTATTACACATTAAAACAAAACACCTGTGAAAAAAAGATGATTACTGAAGCTTGTATATGACCTGTGTATGAATAACTCACTCAGGGTCAGTCAGAAGAACAGAGAAATTCATTAGAGTCTGACACAGTTTTCCATTAGATCCTATGATGAAAATGCTAATATGGCTAACAGTGGATAACAATCTTTTTCTCCTCATTATGCAACAATGTGGGATCCTTTACCCCCCTGATGTAAAGAGGCAGTGTCTCTGTTGTGAGACTCTCTCCAGCTCAAGGAGATTAGATGTGTATAAAATAAATGTATCCATTTATATATTATACAACAAAGTACATCACAGATGAGATAAACCGGTCACTCTGGGGTTCTGGGAGGTTATCTTCCATACTCCAGTCCTGCTGGTCATCTCACACCCATCTGCTGTCACACAGTCATCAGAGATGCACTTCAAACCCCCTTTGTGGCAGTTTTGGGTCACAGTCTTGTATCTCCATATCCTCCGAACACACACTCACTTGAAACGTCCCGAGACATGATTAAAACCCTACCTTTCCTCAACTTATGGGCAAAAGAAAATGGCCACTTTGAGGGCTATGGCTCTTCCCCCTTATCATCTACCAGTAAAGTGCCGAGCTTCTGCTTTTCTTTGTGTTGGAAACCACTCCCTCCATTTTTCATGTTGAGCTCTATTTTTACATCTCCCTCACCACCATCAGCGCCACAGATGAGTTCTGACCCACATATCCCTCCGCTGGCCTTGAACAGGTCCACTGTGCTTCCCACACCTTCAGTTCACCCATCACTCACTGGAACAGAGGAGGGTAGTGACTGAGAACATTTCCTCAAGTGCATGTGAGTGACGGATTGTGCTTTCTGAGGTATTTTCATATGAAAATTCTTCTTTTTCTAGAGCACAGAGACCTACCACTCAGATACGTTGTAAGCATTAACCTTTAGTTTCTGATTCCTTTGGGTCCCTATACTGACAGACGCTGGATGTTTTAAAGGGGACATGGGATACCTCTTTTTCCACAAGTAAACACAGTTCTGGGGCATCAGGGAAATGTCTCTGACTTGGTTTGGGTAAAATACAACATCAGTGTTCTCCCCCTGTTCAGAGCGGTCAGTTTTAGCACCTGTTCATTTAAATAAGAGTTATTTAATATGATAAAAAGAGTGTAGGGGCGGCATGGTGGAGCAGCAGGTAGTGTCGCAGTCACACAGCTCCAGGGGCCTGGAGGTTGTGGGTTCGATTCCCGCTCCGGGTGACTGTCTGTGAGGAGTGTGGTGTGTTCTCCCTGTGTCTGCGTGGGTTTCCTCCGGGTGCTCCGGTTTCCTCCCACAGTCCAAAAACACACGTTGGTAGGTGGATTGGTGACTCAAAAGTGTCCGTAGGTGTGAGTGTGTGAGTGAATGTGTGTGTGTCTGTGTTGCCCTGTGAAGGACTGGCGCCCCCTCCAGGGTGTGTTCCCGCCTTGCACCCAATGATTCCAGGTAGGCTCTGGACCCACCGCGACCCTGAACTGGATAAGGGTTACAGATGAATGAATGTATGAATGAAAAAGAGTGTGAGGAGCAAGGAGCAGAAACTCTGGTTTTTAGCTGTTTTTGCTCAGTTGCTTTTGTTCTATGTTTTGTTTTTCTCCATTTTTACACAGTGCTCTTATTTCTCTGCACTGATTGTGTTTGTTTTGCTTTGTTTAAACTTGTCAATGGGCTGTCACATATGAGGGTCTCCTGCCGTGATTAAAGACACTCAGACGAGGGGGCGGGTCAACAGTGTCTGCGCTCCTCATAAAGAACAGGGTAAATCTAGAATGACTTGTTTTCTGACTTAGGTAGACCACAAAAAATAAATAAATAAATAAATAAATAAATAAATAAATAAATAAATAAAACTGACTGGGAGACCTTAAAAGGGCAAAATAATTAATAGAGCAATTAAGATTTAATTAAAAAGAGGAATAATAAAATAGAACCAAGGTCACAAGCCAATAATTAAGTTTTCAACGTAAAGGGCAAACTAAATGATATATAGGCATTTAAGCTATTAAAAAAAATAAAATAAAAAGGAATCAAAATAAATAAAAAGAGTAATAGAGTTAAAAACATATGATGTAAAATGATTGTAGAGACAAATCTAATACTAGCAATAAATATATAATTAAGTAAAACATAAAATAAAAGTTAAAGTATTAAGTTGTAGAATTAAAACTGAATAAAGAAACATACAATTATATAAAATAATATGATTGTGGAGACAAAAATATAAAATAAAAGTCCTACCAATAAAATATTAATTAAAGTAAGTAAAATGTAGAAAGACAAGTTATGTATGACAATGTATTTTTAATACATTTATACTTTTTTGCTTAAATTGACATGAGACATTTATTTTCTCCAAGTCGCAATACTACTACTTGCATATGAACCTACATCACCCAACAGATTTGAACTGCACATGCGCAGGGCATCATGCTTGTGATGGATCTGATATTTTCATTAATTCATTCATTCATTATCTGTAACCCTTATCCAATTCAGGGTCACGGTGGGTCCAGAGCCTTTCTGCAATCATTGGGCGCAAGGTAGGAATACACCCTGAAGGGGGCGCCAGTCCTTCACAGGGCGACACACACACACACATTCACTCACACACTCACATCTACGGACACTTTGGAGTCGCCAATCCTCCTACCAACGTGTGTTTTTGGACTGTGGGAGGAAACCGGAGCACCCGGAGTAAACCCACATGGACACAGAGGGAACACACTACACTCCTCACAGACAGTCACCTAGAGGAAACCCACGCAGACACAGAGAGAACACACCACACTCCTCACAGACAGTCACACGGAGGAAACCCACGCAGACACAGAGAGAACACACCACACTCCTCACAGACAGTCACTCGGAGGAAACCCACACAGACACAGGGAGAACACACCACACTCCTCACAGGATCTGATATTTTACTAATTTTATTTTTACCGTAATTGTAAAGAGACACTGCCCTTTTTGGTTGAAGGTCATGTGTCCCACATCGTTATTCATCATGTTAAACAGAAGAATACCTCAACACAGATATTGTCAGTTGTTTAAAACTGTAAAGGTCAGTGAGAAAAGGTTAACCCATGTTTATGTGTTTAAATTGCTCAATCTTGAAAATTAAGCTCCCGTCTTCTTTGGAAAACACTCTCAACTGATATAAGCTACATGTGCGAAGGTCTGCGCATGCGCAGTCAAAATCGGGCAGAACATGCACATCACGTAGCCACAACCCAGACGCCAAGTGAAATACATCAACCTTTGCCTGTAGTTGCACATTTCCACCAGAGATGTCTCCATATCTCCAACTCCCAATAAGGCACAGTAATATTTAGTTGATGTCAGACATTGTTCATTGTTGTTTACTTATTGTTATTTTGCTGCCACATGAGCTATGGCCAACTTGGAGGCAGCATAATGTTACCAGCAGAACAGCGCCACCTGGGGGTTTCCAAGAACAGGACCAGGTTTCCATTCAGTCCTGGCGTTTGAAGTGGCAACCTTCATATCTCCTGCCACTAGTCTAACAGCCCCCTCCATTAAAAACGGCTAATGAGGTGGAGGCATGAGCCTCTCCGGTGATCAGATACGATCAAATGAGATCACGTAGCGCCTCAGTCGCTTTGCTTTAATTAAAGCAGGGTAATCTCACACTTCATTTCTTTCCTGTTTACATTCTCTCCTTCTCTCTTATCTCAGTCCTGAAGTTTTGGAACAGAGCGTGAACTCGTTTTGTCTGATGGAAGTGTGACCTTGTGCCCTCTCTCTCTCTCTCTCTCTCTCTCTCTCTCTCTCTCTCTCTCACTCTCTCCGTGTTGTTCTGTAGCTGTCCTACGGCTCCAGTTCTCCAGCACTGTCCAACCGCCAGCGCTTCCCCACCTTCTTCCGCACCCACCCCTCGGCCACTCTGCACAACCCCACCCGCGTCCAGCTGTTTCAGAAGTGGAAGTGGACCAAGATCGCCACCATCCAACAGACCACCGAGGTCTTCACTTCTGTGAGTCTACTTTGTAGTTCTACAATTACAGACTGTATTCCATTTGTTTCTCTGCATACTTTGTTAGCCCTCTGACCACCGTCTTCTTCGGTGGTCACCTGACTGAGAATGATCCACCCCCCAGATCATATGGTCCTGATCACTAGAGATCAGGGTGAAAGCGGTTTATTTTAGGACCATCACACTAATAAGTAAATACGTAAATAAAGATGTTTTGATAAAAGAGGGGGTCAAATTGACTTGATAACCCAAGCTTGTAGTGGCATGAAGCTATTGAATGCTTGTGGTTGTAGGAACTGGGTGCAGATCTTTCTCCTTGTGCAAAACTGTAGTCTGTGACAGACAGAAAGACAGTGGTCAGTTCTGACTGAAGGCATATCCTTCCATTTGTGTTAGGCTCTTGACCGAGTTCCTTTAGGTTTTAAATGCATACAAGGACTCCATAAAGGGCGGCACGGTGGTAGGGTGGGTAGGGGTAGGGTAGGGGCCTGGAGGTTGTGGGTTTGATTCCCGCTCCTGTGACTGTCTGTGAGGAGTGTGGTGTGTTCTCCCTGTGTCTGTGTGGGTTTCCTCCGGGTGCTCCGGTTTCCTCCCACAGTCCAAAAACACACGTTGGTAGGTGGATTGGCGACTCAAAAGTGTCTGTAGGTGTGAGTGTGTGAGTGAATGTGTGAGTGTGTGTTGCCCTGTGAAGGACTGGCGCCCCCGCCAGGGTGTATTCCCTCCTTACGCCCAATGATTCCAGGTAGGCTCTGGACCCCCCTCGACCCTGAACTGGATAAGGGTTACAGATACTGAATGAATAAATGAAAAAGGACTCCATAAATTGTTTATTTCATTGAGATTTTTACAATTCCATATCCCCGTGTAACTAGTTGTCTCATATCCTTAAAGAAGGGTAAAGGTGTAGGAAATAAAATCTAATTAGAATTTAACACATGTGAACGTGTATCATGTCAGTGTTCACCTCTGTATGTTTTCACTGGAAAAAAAAGATTGGAATCTAAATTAAACGAGTGCATTTGAGGTGGCTTTATAATTGTGAGTGTTCCTGAGGGCATTGGGGGTGTTTTTGGCCGCTGAAGCGCTTCTGCACCTGGGACTCTTCACTCTACAGCTGCATTTGGCTCAGCTCCAGCTTCTCCAGCTTCTTCGGCTCCAGATTCATGTGATCATCGTTTTATTGGCATCGACAGGGAGTAAACAACAGCATCTCACACCGAAAGAAATGAAATCCACTTCTGTTTCTAATATCCTCTTCCTCTTCTCTTATCTCTCCTCCGGACACATCGACCCCCCCACTTCACCGCCCCCCCCCCTCCAATCTCCTCCCCTTCTTCTTTCTTGATGTGTGTTATATCTCTTTTCACATCCGTATCTCTCACTCTGTCTTTGTTCTCTCTCTCTCTCTCTCTCTCTCTCTCTCTCTCTCTCTCTCTCTCTCTCTCTCTCTCTCTCTTACTTTCTTCCCTCCCTGTTTCTGCTTCAAAACCATTCTCTCGCTCTTTTGCCTCATTCCTTCACTCCATCTTCCATCTTCCTATATATATAAATATTTCACACCATCTCACACCATCTCTTTTTCATTTTCTTCTTTTCCTTTATTTTTCTCATAACACCCCCTACTCCTACCTATCTCTCTCCCTCTCTCTCCCTCTCTCTCTCTCTCTCTCTCTCTCTCTCTCTCTCTCTCTCTCTCAGACCCTGGATGATCTGGAGCAGAGAGTAAAGGAGGCTAACATAGAGATCAGCGTGAGGCAGAGTTTTCTCACTGATCCTGCCGTCGCAGTCAAGAACCTCAAGGTGCGTTGTTTGCTCCTCATTTATCCTCATTTTCATCTTCATCTTCTCTTCTTCATCCTCAACCTCAGCGGCATCGTCTTTATCTTCATCCACTTGTTCAAGCCTCCGCTGCCATGGCAACACACAGGTGCCACATACCGGAGCTATCAGAGCAGCGTCCTCCCACCCACCAACCCACCCACACACACACACACACACACACACACACACACAAACACTGAAGCACTCTCTGGGGAGAGAAGACAATGACAGAAAAATAAATCATAAAAAAGTGAACAGACTGCATAATCTCTATGTGTAAGGATCTGCATGTAATAATTTAATGTCCCCCATGTTTCCTCCATGTGTCAGAGACCACCCCCAGGTAGTCATTAGACAGTCCACACACATTAAACAGGAAATTAAACAGAAGACACAAATATGTTCAGTGTTTAGTGTTCTCCACCTTGGCTTTATTTTCTACTGCACTCCTACTACCTCCAGTGTTCTCAGAAATATCTTCAAAGAGGTGAACAACTTAAGGTTAAAATCCTGCAGTGTTCTCTAGACCAGCCTTTCTCAACCCAAGGGCACCCACGGGGGCTGTCTGGCTTCGTCTGAGGTGCCGTCAAAAATATTCTGACATTGCTGACATAAAAATAAAAACCATAGTTACAAAACTTTATCATGAAAATGCAGCTACAACGTCAGAACAGTGGTGTGGCGAGAAATAAAACAGCAGCGGTGCTTGAATAATTTCACCTCCACAGCATTTACAACCAGTGTGAAAGTGGGGGTCCAGATTACTGTGTCGATGGTGGGGGGCGGTTCACTTTCACTTTGTCGGCTGGGAGGAAGCACTTTGCATTCGTCACAAAAGAAAGCATCTTGTGAGTCTCTACTCCGAGTTCACATTTAACCGAGTTCCGAGTTAACAGTGGCTGACTGGGTGGGCTGAGAGTGGCTCTGGACGGAGCTTGGTCCTGTTTGGACCTGTTTGACCTGTGGCTATGACCTGAGTAAATGAAGTCAGAATATTTAGAGTGCACAAAGTCTGATTACACTTACCTTATTTCTGCTGGACGCTGGGTTTGTGTTGTGATTGGACCCAGTGGAAACAGGCACAATTTCATTTCTTCACATTCTTTCTTTCTGTGTTAATAGGAGGGATTTATTACAAGGTACATTGTGATTTCTTAAAGAATATAAGAAATGTGAACTACACATCCTTCATCTCCACTACACTACAGTAATGTCCTTCATCACAGTCTACTACACTACACTAGTGTCCTTCATGACTGTCCACTACAGCCCACTACACTACACTAATGTCCTTCATCACTGTCCACTACACTACACTAATGTCCTTCATGACTGTCCACTACAGTCTACTACACTACACTAATGTCCTTCATCACTGTCCACTACACTACACTAATGTCCTTCATCACTGTCCACTACAGTCTACTACACTACACTAATGTCCTTCATCACTGTCCACTACACTACACTAATGTCCTTCATGACTGTCCACTACAGTCTACTACACTACACTAATGTCCTTCATCACTGTCCACTACACTACACTAATGTCCTTCATCACTGTCCACTACAGTCTACTACACTACACTAATGTCCTTCATCACTGTCCACTACACTACACTACATTAAACTACACTAATGTCCTTCATGACTGTCCACTACACTACACTAATGTCCTTCATCACTGTCCACTACACTACACTAATGTCCTTCATCACTGTCCACTACACTACACTAATGTCCTTCATCACTGTCCACTACACTACACTACATTACACTACACTAATGTCCTTCATCACTGTCCACTACACTACACTAGTCTACTACACTACACTAGTGTCCTTCATCACTGTCCACTACAGTCTACTACACTACACTAATGTCCTTCATCACTGTCCACTACAGTCTACTACACTACACTAATGTCCTTCATCACTGTCCACTACAGTCCACTAGTCTACTACACTACACTAGTGTCCTTCATGACTGTCCACTACAGCCCACTACACTACACTAATGTCCTTCTTCACTGTCCACTACAGTCCTCTACACTACACTAATGTCCTTCATGACTGTCCACTACAGTCCTCTACACTACACTAATGTCCTTCATGACTTTCCACTACACTACACTAGTCTACTAAACTACACTAGTGTCCTTCATGACTGTCCACTACAGCCCACTACACTACACTAATGTCCTTCATCACTGTCCACTACAGTCCACTACACTACACTAATGTCCTTGATGACTGTCCACTACAGTCCACTACACTACACTAATGTCCTTAATCACTGTCCACTACAGTCCACTACATTAAACTAATGTCCTTCATCACTGTCCACTACACTACACTAATGTCCTTCATGACTGTCCACTACAGTCTACTACACTACACTAATGTCCTTCATCACTGTCCACTACACTACACTAATGTCCTTCATGACTGTCCACTACAGTCTACTACACTACACTAATGTCCTTCATCACTGTCCACTACACTACACTAGTCTACTACACTACACTAGTGTCCTTCATGACTGTCCACTACAGCCCACTACACTACACTAATGTCCTTCATCACTGTCCACTACACTACACTAGTCTACTACACTACACTAATGTCCTTCATGACTGTCCACTACAGTCCACTACACTACACTAATGTCCTTCATGACTGTCCACTACAGTCCACTACACTACACTAATGTCCTTCATGACTGTCCACTACAGTCCACTACATTAAACTAATGTCCTTCATCACTGTCCACTACACTACACTAATGTCCTTCATGACTGTCCACTATAGTCCACTACAGTCCTCTACACTACACTCGTGTCTTTCATGACTGTCCACTACAGTCCACTACACTACACTACACTAATGTCCTTCATGACTGTCCACTACATTACACTACACTAATGTCCTTCATGACTGTCCACTACAGTCTACTACACTACACTAATGTCCTTCATCACTGTCCACTACAGTCCACTAGTCTACTACACTACACTAGTGTCCTTCATGACTGTCCACTACAATCCACTACACTACACTAATGTCCTTCATCACTGTCCGCTACAGTCCACTACACTACACTACACTACATTACACTACACTAATGTCCTTCATGACTGTCCACTACAGTCTACTACACTACACTAATGTCCTTCATCACTGTCCACTACAGTCCACTAGTCTACTACACTACACTAGTGTCCTTCATGACTGTCCACTACAATCCACTACACTACACTAATGTCCTTCATCACTGTCCGCTACAGTCCACTACACTACACTAATGTCCTTCATGACTATCCTCTACAGTCCACTACACTACACTAATATCCTTCATCACTGTCCACTACAGTCCACTACACTACACTAATGTCCTTCATGACTGTCCACTACAGTCCACTACACTACACTAATGTCCTTCATCACTGTCCACTAGTGTCTACTACACTACACTAGTGTCCTTCATGACTGTCCACTACAGCCCACTACACTACACTAATGTCCTTCATCACTGTCCACTACAGGTCACTACACTACACTAATGTCCTTGATGACTGTCCACTACAGTCCACTACACTAATGTCCTTCATGACTGTCCACTACAGTCCACTACATTAAACTAATGTCCTTCATCACTGTCCACTACACTACACTAATGTCCTTCATCACTGTCCACTACAGTCCTCTACACTACACTAATGTCCTTCATGACTGTCCACTACAGTCTACTACACTACACTAATGTCCTTCATCACTGTCCACTACACTACACTAGTCTACTACAATACACTATTGTCCTTCATGACTGTCCACTACAGCCCACTACACTACACTAATGTCCTTGATGACTGTCCACTACAGTCCACTACACTACACTAATGTCCTTAATCACTGTCCACTACAGTCCACTACATTAAACTAATGTCCTTCATCACTGTCCACTACACTACACTAATGTCCTTCATCACTGTCCACTACAGTCCTCTACACTACACTAATGTCCTTCATGACTTTCCACTACAGTCTACTACACTACACTAATGTCCTTCATCACTGTCCACTACACTACACTAGTCTACTAAACTACACTAGTGTCCTTCATGACTGTCCACTACAGCCCACTACACTACACTAATGTCCTTCATCACTGTCCACTACAGTCCACTACACTACACTAATGTCCTTGATGACTGTCCACTACAGTCCACTACACTACACTAATGTCCTTCATCACTGTCCACTACAGTCCACTACATTAAACTAATGTCCTTCATCACTGTCCACTACACTACACTAATGTCCTTCATGACTGTCCACTATAGTCCACTACAGTCCTCTGCACTACACTCGTGTCTTTCATGACTGTCCACTACAGTCCACTACACTACACTACACTAATGTCCTTCATGACTGTCCACTACATTACACTACACTAATGTTCTTCATGACTGTCCACTACAGTCTACTACACTACACTAATGTCCTTCATCACTGTCCACTACAGTCCACTAGTCTACTACACTACACTAGTGTCCTTCATGACTGTCCACTACAATCCACTACACTACACTAATGTCCTTCATCACTGTCCGCTACAGTCCACTACACTACACTACACTACATTACACTACACTAATGTCCTTCATGACTGTCCACTACAGTCTACTACACTACACTAATGTCCTTCATCACTGTCCACTACAGTCCACTAGTCTACTACACTACACTAGTGTCCTTCATGACTGTCCACTACAATCCACTACACTACACTAATGTCCTTCATCACTGTCCGCTACAGTCCACTACACTACACTAATGTCCTTCATGACTATCCTCTACAGTCCACTACACTACACTAATGTCCTTCATCACTGTCCACTACAGTCCACTACACTACACTAATGTCCTTCATGACTGTCCACTACAGTCCACTACACTACACTAATGTCCTTCATCACTGTCCACTAGTGTCTACTACACTACACTAGTGTCCTTCATGACTGTCCACTACAGCCCACTACACTACACTAATGTCCTTCATCACTGTCCACTACAGGTCACTACACTACACTAATGTCCTTGATGACTGTCCACTACAGTCCACTACACTAATGTCCTTCATGACTGTCCACTACAGTCCACTACATTAAACTAATGTCCTTCATCACTGTCCACTACACTACACTAATGTCCTTCATGACTGTCCACTACAGTCCTCTACACTACACTAATGTCCTTCATGACTGTCCACTACAGTCTACTACACTACACTAATGTCCTTCATCACTGTCCACTACACTACACTAGTCTACTACAATACACTATTGTCCTTCATGACTGTCCACTACAGCCCACTACACTACACTAATGTCCTTCATCACTGTCCACTACAGTCCACTACACTACACTAATGTCCTTCATGACTGTCCACTACAGTCCACTACAGTCCTCTACACTACACTTGTGTCTTTTATGACTGTCCACTACAGTCCACTACACTACACTAATGTCCTTCATGACTGTCCACTACAGTCCACTACATTACACTACACTAATGTCCTTCATGACTGTCCACTAGTGTCTACTACACTACACTAGTGTCCTTCATGACTGTCCACTACAGCCCACTACACTACACTAATGTCCTTCATCACTGTCCACTACAGGTCACTACACTACACTAATGTCCTTGATGACTGTCCACTACAGTCCACTACACTAATGTCCTTCATGACTGTCCACTACAGTCCACTACATTAAACTAATGTCCTTCATCACTGTCCACTACACTACACTAATGTCCTTCATGACTGTCCACTACAGTCCTCTACACTACACTAATGTCCTTCATGACTGTCCACTACAGTCTACTACACTACACTAATGTCCTTCATCACTGTCCACTACACTACACTAGTCTACTACAATACACTATTGTCCTTCATGACTGTCCACTACAGCCCACTACACTACACTAATGTCCTTCATCACTGTCCACTACAGTCCACTACACTACACTAATGTCCTTCATGACTGTCCACTACAGTCCACTACAGTCCTCTACACTACACTTGTGTCTTTCATGACTGTCCACTACAGTCCACTACACTACACTAATGTCCTTCATGACTGTCCACTACAGTCCACTACATTACACTACACTAATGTCCTTCATGACTGTCCACTACAGTCTACTACACTACACTAATGTCCTTCATCACTGTCCACTACAGTCCATTAGTCTACTACACTACACTAGTGTCCTTCATGACTGTCCACTACAGCCCACTACACTACACTAATGTCCTTCATCACTGTCCGCTACAGTCCACTACACTACACTACATTACACTACACTAATGTCCTTCATGACTGTCCACTACAGTCTACTACACTACACTAATGTCCTTCATCACTGTCCACTACAGTCCACTAGTCTACTACACTACACTAGTGTCCTTCATGACTGTCCACTACAGCCCACTACACTACACTAATGTCCTTCATGACTGTCCGCTACAGTCCACTACACTACACTACATTACACTACACTAATGTCCTTCATGACTGTCCAATACAGTCTACTACACTACACTAATGTCCTTCATCACTGTCCACTACAGTCCACTAGTCTACTACACTACACTAGTGTCCTTCATGACTGTCCACTACAATCCACTACACTACACTAATGTCCTTCATCACTGTCCGCTACAGTCCATTACACTACACTACATTACACTACACTAATGTCCTTCATGACTGTCCACTACAGTCCACTAGTCTACTACACTACACTAGTGTCCTTCATGACTGTCCACTACAGTCCACTACAATACACTAGTGTCCTTCATGACTGTCCACTACAATCCACTACACTACACTAATGTCCTTCATCACTGTCCACTACAGTCCACTACACTACACTAATGTCCTTCATCACTGTCCACTGCAGTCCACTACACTACACCATAGTCCTTCATCACTGTCTACTACAGTCCACTAGTCTACTACACTACACTAGTGTCCTTCATGACTGTCCACTACAGTCCACTACACTACACTAGTGTCCTTCATCACTGTCCACTACAGTCCACTACACTACACTAGTGTCCTTCATCAATGTCTACTACAGTCCACTACACTACAATAATGTCTTTCATCATTGTCCACTACACTACACTAATGTCCTTCATCACTGTCCACTACAGTCCACTAAACTACACTAATGCCCGTCATCACTGTCCACTACTGTCCACTACACTACAGTAATGACCTTCATCACTGTCCTTTACAGTCCACTACACTACACTAGTGTCCTTCATCACTGTCTGCTACAGTCCACTACACTAAAGTAATGACCTTCATCACTGTCCACTACTGTCCACTACAATACCCTTATGTCCTTCATGACTGTCCACTACAGTCCACAACACTACACTAATGTCCTTCATCACTGTCCACTACTGTCCACTACACTACAGTAATGACCTTCAGCACTGTCCTTTACAGTCCACTACACTACAGTAGTGTCCTTCATCACTGTCCGCTACATTCCACTACACTACAGTAATGACCTTCAGCACTGTCCTTTACAGTCCACTACACTACACTAATGTCCTTCATCACTGTCCACTACAGTCCACTACACTACACTAATGTCCTTCATCACTGTCCACTACACTACACTATTGTCCTTCATCACTGTCCACTACAGTCCACTACACTACACTAATGTCCTTCATCACTGTCCACTACACTACACTAATGTCCTTCATCACTGTCCACTACAGTCCACTACAGTCCACTACACTACACTAATGTCCTTCATCACTGTCCACTACAGTCCACTACACTACACTAATGTCCTTCATCACTGTCCACTACACTACAGTAATGTCCTTCATCACTGTCCACTACAGTCCACTACAGTCCACTACACTACACTAATGTCCTTCATCACTGTCCACTACAGTCCACTACAGTCCACTACACTACACTAATGTCCTTCATCACTGTCCACTACACTACACTAATGTCCTTCATCACTGTCCACTACAGTCCACTACACTACACTAATGTCCTTCATCACTGTCCACTACAGTCCACTACACTACACTAATGTCCTTCATCACTGTCCACTACACTACAGTAATGTCCTTCATCACTGTCCACTACAGTCCACTACAGTCCACTACACTACACTAATGTCCTTCATCACTGTCCACTACAGTCCACTACAGTCCACTACACTACACTAATGTCCTTCATCACTGTCCACTACAGTCCACTACAGTCCACTACACTACACTAATGTCCTTCATCACTGTCCACTACAGCAATGTTTTTCTTCTGTAATTTCATTATTTTTCTATTTTCCTTTAATTTACTTTGCCTTGTTTCATTCTGTTCCATTTCTCACTCTCTGGCCATTTCATTCCTTCATATATTTATATATGTTCTTATCTCTCTCTCTCTCTCTCTCTCTCTATTCTGACCGATCCTCTCTCCTCCTGTTTCCACAGCGGCAGGACGCTCGTATCATCGTGGGTCTGTTCTATGAGACTGAGGCCAGGAAAGTTTTCTGTGAGGTCAGTCTCCAGGCGTCCGGCTGAGGATGATTAATGAGTGTGATTTTCAGAAGGAGAGAATGAGGGAGTGTGAAGAAAGTGAGTGTGTTTTTTCTTTGCTTGCTGAAGCTGTGCTGCTGTGTTAAACTCTGTACCGCTCTGCTGTAGGTCTACAAGGAGAAGCTCTATGGGAAGAAGTACGTCTGGTTCCTGATTGGCTGGTACGCTGATAACTGGTTCAAGATAAAGGATCCATCCATCAACTGCACGGTGGAGCAGATGACGGAAGCGGTGGAGGGCCACGTTACAACGGAGATCGTCATGCTCAACCCTGAGACTGTCCGAGGAGCTTCCAACCTGGTGAGACTTTAATTCCCACAGCCCCCGTTTGGGTTATAAAGAAGTATCACTAAAGAAGTATCACCTGTGGACCCCCACAGGACCACCACAGAGCAGGTGCAGTGACACTGACATGGTGGAGGAGTGTGTCATGCTAGTACGAGTGGATCAGACACAGCAGACACTGCTGGAGTTTTTAAACCCTGTGTCCACTCTCTTTCCACTCTGTGAGACACTCCTCCCCCGTTGGTCCACCTTGTAGATGTAAAGTTAGAGACAGGAGCTCATCTGTCGTTGTGCAGTGTTTGTCGGTCACCCTCTAGTCCTTCATCAGGTGGACTATTCTCAGTTGCGCAGTGATAAGATAAGAAATTATGCAGAGCAATAACTGGACTACAGTCTGTAATTGTGGAACTACAAAGTGTTCTTGTGTGGTCAGTGGAGCTGAAAGAAAGAACAATGAGGGCGGGTGCAGTTGAATGATGGGGAATCTAAGTGTAGGATGTCATTCCAGGAACTTGTCTTACTTGAAGAAGTTCTGTTCACCGCACCCTGTCCTTTAATGTTACATCAGTGACATGATTATGTGTGTGTGTGTGTGTGTGAGTGTGTGTGAGAGAACATGAACATCACATTTCACTGTAACATACACCGACAACAGAGCATGTCTGACTGCGTTGCTAGTATGAGTGCAATGACATAGAATGGCTCAGGTGCTGATACTGAAGAGTCAGTGGTCATGTGACCTAAGACAGAGGCTTATATCACCTCTTATTTACACTGATGTCAAGTGTTTGTTATGTTATAAACACTAACAGGATCTGTAAACACGTACAACCGTCCCCCAAGGACTCAGTCTTTCACAAGCAAGGATGGGTCGTATCCGTACCATATACCATATGGGATCAAGAACACTTCAGAAAACCACCGTCACAGTTCATCGCTCCATCGACAAGTTACAACTCTCCCATGCAAAGCGAAAGCCTTATATCAAGAACACCCAGAAACGCTCCCGGCTTCTCAAGGCCTGAGCTCATTTGAGATAGACTGATGAAAAGGGTCCTGTGGTCTGACGACTCCACATTTCAAATTGTTCTTGGAAATCATGGACGTCGTGTCCTCCGGGCCAAAGAGGAAAAGGACTGTCTGGATTGTTATCAGTGTGAAGTATGTTAGTGCCCATGGCATGGGTAAATTGCACATCTGTGAAGGCACCGTTAATGCTGAAAGGTACATACAGGTTTTGGAGCAACACATGCTGCCATCCAAGAAACGTCTTTTTCAGGGATGTCCCTGCTTACTTCAGCAAGACAATGCCAAGCCACGTTCTGCACATGTTACAGCAGCGTGTCTTCATAGTAAAAGAGTGCAGGTAGTAGACTGGCCTGCCTGCAGTCCAGACCTGTCTACCATTGAAAATGTGTGGCGTATTATGAAGCGCAAAATACAACAATGAAGACCAAGAACTGTTGAGCAACTAAAGTTGTACATTAAACAAGAATGGGAAAGAATTCCACCTACAAAGCTTCAACATTTAGTATCTTCAGTTCCCAAACGCTTATTGAGTGTTGTTAAAAGGAAAGGTGATGTAACACAGTGGTAAACTTGCCCCTGTACTTGTGTGTGTGTGTGTGTGTGTGTGTGTGATGCTTAAGGGGATATATTATACGGCTTTTGCCCCCGTCTTAACAGCCCTGAGCAGAACAGATGTTTTCAGCACCTGTTCCTTTAAATGAGGATGAGCCAGAACTAGGGCTGGACAATAATTCGATATCAATATTTATTGCAATATAAAATGTTTCAATAACAATGATATGATTTTTAAACACATTTTCAATATTTCAATATACATTATTTACAGCATCTGTCACTGGCGGTCATTACAGGGCACAGCCCAGTTCACTGCGCTCAATTTTAAAGTTAGTTAATAAATATTAACATTGACAAAGCTAAGAGGTGTTTGATGATGATGTCATGTTACTTATTTGTTCTTGTAAGTTTTTCAGTTTATCGGATTTATATCGTATCGAAATTATCGTCCAGCCCTAACCACAGCTGCAGTTTCCCAGCAGCGAGGAGCGAATAGCAGAAGCTTTGGTTTTCGCTCCGTTCTCTTTCTCCTCCGCTCTCATTTGTTTTTACTCAGTGTTCTTATTTCTGTCATTAGTTTGACCTCCGTTTAACGTTTAGTGTCTTTGCAATCTCACAACAATACTTGTCCAGTGCTGTGATTGGAGAGACAAGGGGCCGGATAATTCTAAAGAGTCAGGCACATTTTATCCAGAGGTGATTGCTCTAAGACTGCAAGGGAAGCTCAGCTTCCCCTAAAATGTCAAAAAATAAGTGATCAAATATATACTGTTGTGTGTACATGTCATTGAATAAATATGCACTACAACGCACTCAACTCAGCTTCTTATCACTGGTAAAGACGCGGCTTTCCTCTCAATCATTCCCGCAGCTTCACGGTGCTTTAAACAGTGAGGACGCTGAGCGTCCACAGAGTTCAATAGCGAAGCAGCGAAGTGCAGCGAAACGAGACGAGCCATTGGATAAATGCTGGGCTTTGTCCCTCCCATCGGACGCTCAGCGTCTCTGGGGGTCTATGGGGCAGTGGGCTGGCCTCGGCTGGCCCGGACGCTCAGCTTCTGCATGATGATTGGATGATCTGTCTGAGGCTGAATCCCTTTTTGATTGACAGCGAAATGAGCGAATCAGCGATCTTCTGGCTTCTGGTGTAAAGATCCGTGGGAGCACAGGCGGACACACTTCACATGGGCCAAGGCCGTTTAAACAGCCTAGCTCTGCTGGCTATTGAGAGGACACTAGTCAAGTCCCTGGAAAAGACGCCTTGTTGGTACGACAGGGTCACAGATCATTTTCTTGAGAAGGAACGGAGGGTAGAATTTACGTATAAATAAACCGACACATTTTATGATGTAGGCCGAAATTGAGCTTCCCCCCCTTGAAAGACGTAGGCAGCCCACAGTACATTACCTGGGTGGTCTTATTTGACAGTTTTTCAGTTGGTGGAAGCTACATATCACAATGTTTTTGCACAAACACTGAACAAGCGACTTTAAATTATCCTTTATAGTCTCCTTTAATATCTGTGGTGAAGGATATCTATTTATATGTTTGCAAACGGAAATGTTTCTCTTATCTCGATTGGTTCTAACCTTTTAGAATCAATTAAGGTGAATGGCCATCTTCAGATCAATGTGCTTCGATGCACTAATGCATTATTCCAGTCCTGAAGCTCTCAGCGTCTCAATGGAAGATCTGACGGCTGTCTCCCAAGCCAAAGCGGCTGCTGGATCCCAAGGGCCGGATGGAGGACAGGTGTGAGCTCCAGGGTGACACGTGCTCCCAGGGGGAGGCTGTCTGGATCTCTGCCTCATCTCTGGAGCTGCGTGCTGGGATTGGGCATGCACACAGCTGCCCCTGCTGTCTGCCTGGATCCTGCCCAGTCCCAGGCACTTTTCCAGGAGCCCGTGCTTTACACCTGACAACAAAAAAGTGTCATATTGGACAGGCTTATTTGTGATAAGATCGCCATGCTAAATTGGCTCGATAGCCGAGTCATTTGCTCTCCCTCGTTCCCTCCTGCCATTCCTCGCTTTGATGCGATGCTTCTGAGAGGCTCCAAAAGCTTTTTGACAGCGCCATCTCTTTCCACACGAACACACGCGTCCCTTCCCCTCCCCTCGCTCCAACACATACACGCTGCCCCTTGCTATTTATGTCAGAAATCACCATGCGGCTGCTGGGAGCCCAGGCTTATTTAGCTAAACACACCTGTCTGAAACACAAAAAAGCAGAGTGCTATTCCCCCACTGCGAGGCAAAGAGGAATAGATTGGTTTTTCACATGAAGCTAAAAGCAGCACCACTCACCATGTTTCTCTTGATGATAAGATGACAGCAAAGTCCCTGTGTGAGACAGAACATCTGAGACATGCACAAGTTAAAGCAATACTCTGACCAAAAAAAATTCACAAAATGCAAATTCCAGATCTATCTATCAGCAAAAACATGTCTGGTGTCTTAAATTTGCTTTTTTTTAACCCTTAGGAGTCTCAGTTACACTGCTGTTATGTGACTGTTTCAAGACAAGATGCAGTAAAAAAAAAAAGATACAGTAGAGAGAGAGAGAGAGAGAGAGAGAGAGAGAGAGAGAGAATGCCCAGAAGACTCATAAAGGTTAGATTCCTACTGGAGCTAAAGTTAGCTAACAAGATAGATGTTTATTTTCCACCAGTTATCATCATGCAAACAGCATGCTTAAGTCATCACATGCTTGCCTTCAATATCAGCCGTAAAGAGGACTGAAATGTTTTTGTCATGTTATGAAATATGCCATAGTATAGTATTGCTTTTATTTAGCATAAATGCTAACACAGAATTCAGTTGTGTTTATGTTTCATCACAAAAATACCCTGCAAAATCTATCATACAACTCTTAGGAACTGCCCCTCTGATGGGCAGACGAGTAAATACAGACGTTAATGTTTGACCTCCTAGCAGTAACATTAACTGTCTTTCTCTGGCGCTAACCAGCTAGCCAAAACACAAAATCACACAATCAAGCCGTCCACCCTCAAGTATTTACCCCAAAGCACTTCATCAGAAGTTCCTGCCACCTTCAAATGCATCATCAGGAAGGAATTTAGTCTTTAGTCTTTGGAAAATCTTGCATTAGAGGCTATTACAGCAGCACTGTAGGGGCTCGCAGTCATGTTTACAACCGATGTAGCAATGGTTACATTCCTCATTGTGGTCAATGTGTCCCTTAAAGTAATCTCAAGTAGACTTGCTTATGGGCTTCAGTGGCATGATTTAATGTTATCCATAAAAACAAGACTAGGCAAGTCTTGCCATCGGCCGCGTAGCATTTATCACAAATGTCGCTGGCATTTCAACAAAGGCAGTCATTCATGTACGATCCAGTGAATATATCTTTGTTATTAGACGTCTTTTAGAGGTGATTTAGACTCGTGAGCAATGCCCTGTGTGTGGCTCGTGGGTAGAGGTGCTCTGGCATAAAATGTGACAACTATGTTTCATGTACTATATTAGGGACCCTGCATAATAAAGGACATTTCCTCTGAGCCTGAAAATGCAGACCACAGATTTAAATTAAAGTGCTAAACAACTGGTATTGGTTCTGAAGTAGCACCAGCAGCCAAGGAGCACCCCAATCTGTCCTCCATTCTCTGTCTTTTCTGTTTCCCCCTCTTTCTTTTCCTGCCTCTTCTCTTCCCCTTCCTCTTTCCTTTTCTTCTCTCTCTCTCTCTCTCTCTCTCTCTCTCCTCTTTATCTCTGTTTCTCTCTGTCCTCTGTCCACTGGCTATCCACATAGATACACACACACTCATTTAATCTCAGTTCATTCCTCCTCCTCTCTTTTCTCTTTTCCCGCTGCAGACCTCTCAGGAGTTCCTGACCCAGCTGATGTCAAAGCTTGGGGGCATGAACCCGGAGGAGACAGGGGGCTTCCAGGAGGCTCCTTTGGCCTACGATGCCATATGGGCACTGGCTTTGGCCCTCAACAAAACCGTGGGGCCCCTGAAGGCTAAGGGCCGGCGGCTGGAAGACTTCAACTACAACAACAAAGACATCACCGCAGAGATTTACCGGGCCCTCAACACCAGCTCGTTCGAGGGAGTCTCTGTGAGTGTCTGTGGATGAAAGAGACATGTCGGAAGTTCAGCTTGACATCGGAGTTACTCACCCCCTCCACCCCTTTCTTACATTGAATGTAGCAGATTAGCCAGGAAGTTTTTTAGTGTCTGAAGTTTCAAAACAGGTTTGTTGTTGTTTTGTACAGGGACTATGAGGCTAATGTTAGCTATGAGGCTAATCTTAGCTATGAGGCTAACCTTAGCTCTGCTTTCTGTGATGCTTTATACTAGACATTGGATCATTGCTGTGAGGATTTGATGGCCACATATACTTTTGTTGAGTCAGGTACTAGTGTTGGGTGGTTATATTTGGATCACAAACATCAGTCCAACCCAGTGCTCCATTCCTCTAGCCCACTCATTTGATCCCCTATTAGAACCCATAAGAAGTGTCTGCAAACTTTCGGTGTATATATATTGCATATGGCTCTGTATTTGTGGACTGTTCTTTACATTAACATTCTCAGTCTGCGGAGCAACAGCTGGAACAGCTGCACCACTGTTTTCCTCCATATCGCACTAATGTGCAAGCATCACGCTCATTAAATGTGTGCTTTCAACCACAATTTCCAGCCCTGTTTACTCTCATTGATCTAAATGCAGATGTCACGTTAGTGTCTGCTCCTGTTGAAACAGATGTAGTCCATCAGCAAAGACATATTTTGTGTCTGGGAGTTTGTTTCTTATGTTTTGTATCAGAGCTACGAAGCTAATGGTGGCTAATGCTAATGCTAATACCACCATGATTTTGAAACATGAATATGCCATTTACTTATGGTTTAAATGTCTCTCCTGATTTAAAGAGATAGGAGCATGGTATTGACAAGTGGTATAAGTATTAGCTATGTGAGCTTGTAGCTCCAGCATGAAGGCGAATAGCCATCCTCAGTTTGACGTGCCGTAGTGGGAATGTAAGGTACATTTTTGCAGTGCTGTTTTTTTAATGGAGGTTTTTACTTGAGGGCTCTGATCTGATAAGTCTTATCAACCGATGTATTTTTCATCATGGAACGTCAGCCTAGTTTGAGGCGGTGAGGAGAGAGATGTGCTGATGTGAGCCTCTCTGAGAGAAATGAAGGTGTAAAAACATCTCTCTGCTTGTCTTTTTCAGGGCCACGTGGTGTTCGATGCTCAGGGCTCGAGGATGGCCTGGACTCTCATTGAGCAGCTGCAAGGCAAGTGATCATTCAATCAATGATATCTAATTAAAAGAAAACAAATGAAATGTAGTCAATACGTTTAATCTTTCACATTAGAATATTAAGGATATGAAATTTGAGATTATTTATTTCTAGATCTCTCACATAGATGACTGGCAGATCATTTTGCTTGTTCTAGGATTGTTTTTTTGAAACTAGTAAAATTACCTGCCACTGGCTGAAGACACTTTCAGCAAATTAGATTTTGTAAAACAAGCAAGAAATGCAGAGTAATGGGTGGAAAATCATGTTGTAATTTTTCAGCAATGTCATGTTAGGTATACTGACTAGATTAAAAATATTACACTTTTATTTTTTTATGCAGCGAACCTCTCCATAGTCCACAGTTATGACAGAGACGTTGACTGTGTTCATTAGGCTGGTTTACGATTATGATAAACTGATGCAGGCTGTGATTTTGTCAGACAGCATAATTGCTAATGTGGCTTGTCAGAATGGAGACAGAGCGTGAGCAGAAGGGTCGGTGTAGCGTTTATTCATTTTCACTGAAAAAAAAGATCTGACGCTGATGGAAGCCTCTTAAGACTAGAGGATATGTTTAATAATGCTGATTTTGAGATTGCTGTAAGAATCTTATAAGATTACACACACACACACACATATATATATATATATATATATTCATTCATTATCTGTAACCCTTATCCAGTTCAGGGTCACGGTGGGTCCAGAGCCTACCTGGAATCATTAGGCGCAAGGCAGGAATACACCCTGGAGGGGGCGCCAGTCCTTCACAGGGCAACACAGACACACACACACATTCACTCACACACTCACACCTACGGACACTTTTGAGTCGCCAATCCACCTACCAACGTGTGTTTTTGGACTGTGGGAAGAAAACCGGAGCACCCGGAGGAAACCCACGCAGACACTGGGAGAACACACCAACTCCTCACAGACAGTCACCCGGAGGAAACCCACGCAGACACAGGGAGAACACACCACACTCCTCACAGACAGTCACCCGGAGGAAACCCACGCAGACACAGGGAGAACACACCACACTCCTCACAGACAGTCACCCGGAGCGGGAATTGAACCGCCAACCTCCAGGTCCCTGGAGCTGTGTGACTGCGACACTACCTGCTGCGCCACCGTGCCGCCCAATATGCTTTCAATGACCTAAATATAAGAAATATTAGAAGAGACCAGCTAGATTTAAAGGGGTAGATATTTTCACCGTGCCCCGCAATGGACTGGCACAAGAGTGTTCCTTTTGCCCTATGATTCTAGGTAGGCTCTGTACTGATCATGGCCCTGAACTGGATAAGCGATTACACACGATGAATGAATATTTTAAACCAATCAAGTAACAATCTAGAGTCATTCAGGTGATTACATATTCTTTTTCTTCTATAAAGTGCAGTTCATATTTGATGAAGAATCAAAAGAATGAGAACATTTATGCTCCATAGATCAGTGCCTCTACCATAGTCAGGTTTAAGAAAGCAATTTTCACAGAATCTCCAACACTTCCAGGCCACTGGGTGTCAGTATTATGGCTGTTTAACAACATGAAGAAGAATCATTGAAGAAAATGACTGATTGCTCCTTTAAGAAGATTACACTCTGAATTGTGTGGGATTCTTTTTTTCGATTATTGATACATTCGATTGTGATGATTAATCAGTGAATGGCAGTGCGGCTGCTCTTGCTCAGTGTAAGCAGTGGTCTTGGGGTGTGAGAGGACGGGTCCAAGCCAAGTGTGAAGACAAAGCGTCTGAAAGGCTTTTAACGAGTGACAGCTGCAGGTAAAGTGCTGCATTTGATCAGTATACTCAGCTGCGTGTGGATGTAAAGATGATTTATGAGTCCACTATCAGCTCGCAGGTGCCAGGTGAAACACTCCAGAGCTGCGTTTTCATGCTCTGATGCTCCATATCTGAGCACAGTGGAAAAAAAATACACAGAAAATAGAGTTCTGTCCCAAATTAACTTTCCTTGACTTTTTTTAGTTGTGCCTTCTCATTTACTTTTACTGCATTTAGCAAACGCTCATAGCTAGAGTGACTTACAGTTCACATTTCAGAGTTAGGCAACTGCAGGGTTTGGGATTTTGCCCAAGGACTTATATTGGTGCAGCGTGGTGAGCTTACTGAGGCTGAGAACTGTACCCTGGTCTGCTTCACTGCAGTCCTTCAGTTATCCTCTATATACTCTCTCATAATATACTGATAGAAAGAAGCTATAGAAACTAGCATGCTAATGTATGCTAAAGTTTGGAATCACTGTTTTGAATCATGTTGCATGTTTCCACACTGGATTAATAAAGGGTCTTATCTTAGTTCTTGTTGGCAGATATGTTCATGGGATCAGCAGACCATATTTATTTAGTGTTAGTAATATTTTGGAATATTTAGCAGGCCTTAGCATTACATTGTGCAGATAAGATGCAGATGTGCACTGAAGTGTGACATTGGTAGAAGCTGTGAATTCAGGATAAAATCTATCATTTGAACCATGCATCTCAACCTTAGCATAAAGCGGATAAGCCTTTCTAAGCCTTGTGTTGGCAAAATATTTAATATATTTAAATACTGGAAATAAAATAGGGTGGTGTCAAATTTATGACGTTTTAGGTAAATTTTATAACGTGTTACTGAAAGAAACAAACAAAGAAGATTTGTAAAACAGTACACTATTTAGGATTTAATCATATGGTATTAGCATACCGTATTATACTGTATTTCATTAATTTTAGTATTTGACTAGCATGCTAGCTTGTGGCTAGTGTACTGGTATTTGACCAGTTATATTGGTGAATGCTCTAATAAACTAATATGGAAACATATATATGTTAGCATAAGCCATATTATGGACAGTCCTGTTTAGAAAAATGTAGCAAATCAAGACCCCACTGTCTTATATTAAACTGAATAGAGAATTTGGAGAATCATTAAAGACAGTAAGGACAAGATATTCCTAGCCTTTTTTTTCTTCTTCTTCTTTTTTTTTGTGTAGGCATAAAGGCTTCACATTGCTTGTTGAATATTTGATTAAATGTTGGAGGGTTTGCAGAAGAAGCTGCTTTTATGTTTCTGCCAAATGAGCTTTTTTTGAAGTGAGATGTATTTTTTTTCCTTTCTTTCTTTTTAAAGCTAGTCTAGCAGCTCAGAGTCTTCAGTCCCAGTGCTGTCTCAGAGCTCAGGGAAGAAATACAGCTGGATTTTTTTTTTCTTTTTCTTTTCTCAGATCTGAGAGTAAAAGGCCAGCACTTCACATGCTGTTAGTCCTCAGGTTTGAGACTTGGCTTCATCTTTGCTCACCCACCTTCTCCACCTCTCTCAGAGCAGGCCTCTCGCTCTTATTCCTCCCTCCTTCCTTTGGATGTCCGTTGTTTGATTGTTTTCTCCAAAGTGCCTGGTCCTACTTATCTTTATCTCCATGGTGATGCAATACAGGAAATGCAAATGTCCGAACAGAGAGTCTAATGTGGCCTTCTGGTCTTTGTGTTGGATGGGTGGCTTGTTGGCATTGAACGTTTTCTCAAGACCTTCATAAACTCTGCCAGGCATTCTTTTTTAACCCTTAGAAACCTACAGGTATGCATTTAATTCATTTGACTCTGCTTTCAGATTCAGTTTTGTTCATACAGTCGAGAACTGGAGGTATCCACTTTGATGTTGCTTTTGTTAATATGCTGCTCATTCATTTATCCACAGTTCACATGCAAACACTGTTTCGTATGGTCAAAATTGATGTAAATAAAGATACTTGTGTTTTGGACAGTTGTTATACACTGAACAATCACTAGATTAGGAACACTTACCTTGTATCTACACTCACTGTAAAATGTATTGGCTCCACTGACCACACAGGAGCACTCTGTTGATTTGCATTGTGGTAGAACATCCTCAGCGCTGCAGTGACACTGACATGGTGGTGGTGTGTTAGTGTGTGTGTTGTTCTAAACCCCTATGTCCACTCACTGTCCACTCTGAGACACTCCTTCCTCATTAGTCCACCTTGTAGATGTAGAGTCAGAGACAGTAGCTCTGATCTGTAGCTGCACAGTGTGTGTTGGTCGTCTTCTAGTCCTTCATCAGTGACACAGGACGCTGTCGGCTGGATGATGTTTTGGTTGGTGGACTATTCTCAGTCAATCAGTGATGTTAGGAACAAGGTAGGTGTTTCCAATCCATTGATCGTTCAGTGTATATTATTTAAGAGATCCACCAATACATCTCTGAGTTTAAAGGCTGTATGTGAATGAGAGGGAGACAGCTGCAGATCTGTAGCTATAGTGTAGCTATAGTGTCTATACTGATACTAACCAGGGAAAGCTATTTTCATATACATTATTAAGAGGTGTTTTAAAGGGGACATATTATGTCCTGCCCTGTGAAGGACTGGCGCCCCCTCCAGGGTGTATTCCCGCCTTGCGCCCAATGATTCCAGGTAGGCTCTGGACCCACCGCGACCCTGAATTGGATAAGGGTTACAGATAATGAATGAATGAATGAATATTATGTCCTTTTGTGCACAAGTTAACACAGTTCTGGTGTCTTAAAGAAACATCTATGAAATGTTTTGGTCAAAACACCACAAGGATCAAATGCAACAGCAGTGTTCTCCCCAGTCTAAACAGCTGTTTTTGCTTTTTTTTCCCCTCCCTCCACTCTTATTTACTCAGTATTCTTACTCCTTCTTCATGCTTGTCGTGTTTGTAACCTCGTCTTTGCGCTCTCACATCAACATGGATCCAGGGCTGTGATTGGAGAGACTCAGACGAGAAGGCGGGGCATTTTGTAAGTGTCTGCATTCTACATAAGATGCAGCACAAAATGAGAATGTTTGATCTTCTCCCATGTCTTAGGCAGCCCACACTCTCCGGGTGGTTTTGTTTTACAGTGTGTAGGTTGGTAGGCTTCAGATACACAAATTAATGTGCACATTCCCTGAACAGATGGTATTGTTTCGCGTACTATGTCCCATTTAAGGAACTACAGCTGAACAGTTTGAATAATGTTAACCCACTGTTACTTCACGTAGATGGTAGATGTATGAAGCAGATGTAATTGGCTACTACTGTGAAGTGGTAATGGATTTTGGATATTGAGTATGAGCAAATGTGCCACCCTTCTGAGCTGTATACACACTGCAACACCTCTTCATTAGAAGGAGTCACATGAGAAATCTAGATGATATTAATATGTCACAAGTCATAAAGGAGCCCTGCAATGAGACGCTGCTGTCCGTCTCGGGAGATCAGAAGGATATTACAGTGGGTTGTAATTTTTATGAGCCATTACAGCGTAAGCAGCAGAGCTACACAATGACTTGTTTTTATTGTCATTGTGATACGAAGTCACATTGTGAACACATTGCAGAGGGCTGCAGTAATTAAGGGTTTGGATTTACACAGTCAGAAATCGGGGAATAACAGCACCAACTAAAGAACATCACAGTTTCCTTGTTTCGTTTTGCTCTTGTAGTTACTTTTGAGTTATTTGAGGTTTCAATCACCCAGTCAGAGATGCATGAAAATATTAGAATCATTATTTTATTTTAATCGTGCTAATGTCGGTATCCTCTATATTGTACAGTCCTATGAAACAGCGTGAAGCCTAGGGTGTGTTAAAGCTCCAGCTTCCTTCTCCCTGTGCTGCCACACGCTGATTGGAACATCTTTGTTGGTGCCGATTTGCGTTCGTGGCCGTTTCCGTGGCTTTTTTTTTTTTTTTTTTTTGATCAGCGCTGCTGTGTTCTTCTGTTCAAGCTGTGCCTGCATCACCCGCCTGCCCACCCTCCTCTTTGTTTGGCACTGTTAAAAAGGAAGTTTGTTTTTGCCTGTAGTAATTGTGTGTGTGTGTGTGTGTGTGTGTGTGTGTGGCACCCTTCCAGAAAAGGAGATTGCTGCGTTTGATAGGTCATCAGTTTGAGGCTAATTGGAGCGAGGCATGGCTCCAGACAATGAGACGGTTCTGTGGCTAAGTGTAAGCCTGGACTCTGATAGTTTTCTGCTCTGTAGTGGTGCTCTGATTTATGAGTCATGAGTTGCGGATACAGCCCAGAAAATCGCAGCCAGGCTGCAGCCGTGCGGGACAGGGGTCCGGTTCTGGTCCTGTATGGCTTGAGCGGCATGTTTCATTGTGTACATTTCTATAGAGATTATCCAAGCTGTGTGTGCAGAGCTGAACATCTGTGTTTACAGCAGGTGAGACTTTGGGGTGTGTACGAGGAACGTGTGCTGGATGTAGTCTGTTACTGTATGATGAGTTTAATCAGGAGAGAGAGTATTTTCAGCCATGCTCCTTAAAATCTCTCTCTGTGTCTGTCTCTCTCTCACTAACACACACACACACACACACACACACACACACACACAGATCTCCTGGGGGGAGGCTGACACTGAGTGTAGTAATTATGGTTAATGATCACCTGATAATTATAATGGTTCTCACTTAAGCTAATTTCTTGTTGTGTGTGGGGGCGGAGTCCCCAGAGCCCTGTAAAGACCCTGGTGTGTGTGCGTTTGTGTGTGTGTGTGTGTGTTTGCATGTTTGTGTGTGTGTGTCTTTTTTTCTTTAAGTCTAATAAGATTAAATGAAGACAAATTTCTCCATCAGTTGGTTTTTGACTTGGTTTCTCTGTGTGTATTTGTGTGTGTGTGAGTGTGAGTGTGTGTGTGTATTTGTGTGTTATTATGTGTGTGTAGTCCCCTAAAACATGATTTTGTGGAGCACAAGCTGGTCCCCAAAGTGTAAATCATTATATTTGAAGGTGAAACATGTCTTGAAGTAAGGTTTGTGTTTTTGGTCTCAGTAAGAGTTAGGCTAAGGCTGGTAAGAGCTATGGACACAATAAATGGAATCAGTGTAATGCCCCCACAGTGCATGAAAACGGAGGTGTGTGTTTGTGTGTGTGTTCTTTCCTTAGGTCTTATGGCATTACACGAAGACAGATTTCACCGTCAGCTCGCTCTCCTTGCAGCTTGGTTTCTCTGGCTGTGTGTGTGTGTGTGTGTGTGTGTGTGTGTGTGTGTGAGTTCGTTTTCTGGGAGCCCAGAGCTCAGAGAATTGATGACAGCCTCATCTTTTCAGACAGAACGTAATGTTTTGATTAAGAACGCTGTCCAATTTTTGAGCTGTCCTGTGATATTGATCTAAAATGCTTTATAATGGGATGCCAAACCTGCCACCTCTATCTTTCTCATACTATACTGCTCTCTCTCTCTCTCTCTCTCTCTCTCTTACACACACACTTCTTCTCTTCCTTTATGCTCCTTTGTTCTCTCTCTTTCTGTCCACCACCTCTCCTCCCTTCACGTATTTGTTCTGCTTCTCTATTCTTCTTTCTCTCTTTTTTATTTCTGTCCACAATCTCTTTTTTCTTGCTACTCTTTTTTCACTCATTTCTCTCTCTCTCACACTTAATCTCATCACTGTTTTTCATCGCTTTGTGTGTCTTTCTCTCCTTCTGTATTTCTTCAAATTCTTTTTCTCTCTTTTTGCTCTCCCTCTTCCATTTTCCCACTTCTCGGTTTAGATTTTTGCCTCTGATGTTTCAATGTCTCTCTTTCTCTCTCTCCCTCTCTCCCTCTCTCTGCTATAGGAGGCAGTTATAAGAAGATTGGATATTATGATATGACCAAAGGCAATCTCTCCTGGTATATGAACGACAAGTGGATAGGTGAGGCTCTTACATTTCCCACATTTTTGACCATTTTTCTGTGTCTCATCCCTCCATCTTTTATCTCCTTACTCTTCCCTGTGAAGTACAGTGCCGTTCATGTTCCTTTGCTTTTGTTCTTCCTCATGAGGTTCTCTTTCCCACTCGGTTCTGTCTGTCCAACTCTTTTTCTCTCTGGTTTGTGCTCTCATTTCTATTCTATTCCTTCTGTATTTTTTGTCTCTTTCTCCATTCAATCTTTTATTGCTCTGAGTCTCCTCCGGTCAAGTCCAGATCCACATACATTGCTCTCTCTCTCTCTCTCTCTCTCTCTCTCTCTCTCTCTCTCTCTCTCTCTCTCTCTCTCTCTCTCTCTCTCTCACACACACACACACACACACTCATGCACACATGCACAGGCACGCTAACACAGACCCCATAAAAAGAGGAATCCTCCGCAGGCTCTTAATCATTCAGTCAGTCAAACTCTGTTTAACATTCTGTCCATGAGAATAGTACCGCTCCAGAGAGCACTGCCCCATGCCAATAAAACAGAGAGAGAGAGAGAGAGAGAGAGAGAGAGAGAGAGAGAGAGAGAGGTAAAGAAAAGAAAAATGAATGGCATTAGAAAACTGCCACTAGGTAATTCCAAAGCATAAATTGAGCAAGCACACTAATAAAAATGTGCCCCGTGTAGCGTGAGTGATGGTTTCATTTAATTTTCTAATCAAATTTCATGAGTGGTTTAAGCTCAGTCTCAGGGACGGTGTGTGTGGAGAAGATGCCTCATGACAACTGGAACAAAACAACCCCAAACAGTCGCAGACAGGCGTTAAGAGACTCCTCTCCTTCCCGCCGTGGACTCGGGCCAGTACGAACCGTCCAATCAGATCCAGCCCTGTGGATTACGCTCATAGATTGGTTTTGTCAGCCATTTAGTCTCAGTGTAGACTAGTCCAGGAGTGTCCAGACCTGATCCCGGAGTCCTCCTGTGTCTGACCTCTTTATAATTAAACATCTGACTGATGCTTAAAACAGAGACTTGACCTCAGTTGTTCTAACATTGTTAGAAAGGTGAGTTCATGTTGTGGGGTCGACCACATGCCACTGTAACGTCAGCCGTAAATCAAACTTGCAGCTAGGGTCAACACGGAAGACTGGGGTTCAGTTCCTAGCTCAGGCAGGAATTCCACGCAACTTCGCCAACATTGGCACCATGTCTAAATGTGTAAGTCACTTTGGATTAGAGCTTCTGGGAGATATAAGTGTAAACATAGGTTAAGACAGAAGTCTGATCTCAACTGCAAGTCATAAGAGAGTTGTGAGTCATAAGATCTGAAGTCTGTCTTAGCTTTACAGTGAGTCTAATTGTAATTTTTCAAAATTTCAAGTCATAAGATTCGAAGCCTGAGTCAATTTGCGAGTCATACTAGTTGGAGTCTGAGTCAATTTGCAGCTCATAAGATTTGAAGTGAGTCAAAGTGTGAGACCTAGGATTAAAATTGCGAATCATTTGAGTTGAGTTTGAGTTGAATTACAAGTCATGAGATTGGAAGTGCTTCAAGTTGCGGGTCAAAATGACATCCTAAGAATCACATCCTAAGAGTTAAAGTCAGAGTTGAGTACTGAGTCGTTAACGTTGGTGTCTGAATCAAGTCCAAACTGGGAGTTGCCAGATCTCAGAATTGAAAAGTGAGTCTTAAGATTCAGAGTACGAGTTGAAGACGATTTGGCCGGCTGAAAGGTGAAAAGACGTCTTAAAAAAGGACGTCCCTCTACGTCTAAAATTGGTTGAAATGTGGTAAATGATCAGAAAAAACACACCTGTCTAGAGCTAAATTTGGACAAATCAGACGAACCAAACAGAGCCCAGATTTCAGCGTCTGTTTTGACGGACCGAAAAGATCCGGCCCAAAAAATAAAACGTTCTAATGACATCTGGTGATTGATGGGGGCTCATGTAGACCCTGGGTTTTCTCTTTATCAGATCACTAACATGCTTCTGAGCAGATCATTGTCAAAACCTGATTTTCTAAAGCTATCGGACCACTGTGTGCATGTTAGCGCACTCAGTATCTGAAAAACAGCCGCTCGGTCCAGCACTATCCAGTTTCAGCGAGCGACTAATAACTGTTTGAACCCTCTCACATCTTCATCTGTAAATGACTAGTCAATAACGCTTGTGTAATCCCCTGGTGTGGACTTAGAAAGCTGTTTGATGTGCGTGGGGTAGACATCACTGGGGTTGTTTAGCGGTGCTGCTGGAGATCCAGTGTCCCGTCTCAGAGCTGATTATGCAGCCGTTCATGTGCTTTAGTATTCCCCTGATGCGGGGAATGGGCGAATATGTGCTTTTAAAATGAGCTTATTAGCTTCTTAATAATCCAACCAACCATCAAGCTCCATGGCAACTGCATCCAGCCACCATCACCAAAAGCGCTAATTGTGGCTTTCCGGACACCCCTGGGTGGGAGCGTCTGCGTTTGTTTATTCAACTTTTCCTGCTGGGAATCTCACTGACGATCTGCAG